>NW_027417315.1:0-28104 GCF_009905375.1 Apium graveolens | reverse complement strand
ATTCTCGGTAGGATTATAGAAACTATACCTTTTAGTTCTTCAGGATATCCCACAAATAACAGTTATCCGATTTTGGTCCCAGCTTGTCAGACACAATCATTTCACCATCGCTTCGCATCCCCATACTTCATAAAAGACATGCTGTGACGTTTCTCAGTCCATATCTCATATGGAGTCTTTTGAACCGATTAGTTGGAACTCGGTTTAGTGTATATGCAGCCGTTTCTAGAGCATAACCCCAGAAACTTATTGTGATACGATACCACACTCCTTCAGAAACCTTTAAACTCGAGGCTTAAGTATTCTCCTCCACAATCTGATCGTAGAACTTTTATACTTTCCCCTGTTTGCTTTTTCACTTCAGCCTTGTATTCTTTAAACTTTTCGAAAAAATCAGATTGTTCTTCAAAGATACACATATCCATATCTACTGAAATCATCAGTAAAAGTAATGAAGTAGTAAAAGCCACCTCTTGCCATCGTACATATTGGACCACATACATCACTATGTATAAGTCCTAATCGTTCGGTGGCCCTTTCACCTTGTCCGGTAAAAGGAGCTTTAGCCATTTTGCCAATGAGACAAGATTTGCATTCTTTGTAATAACCCCAATTTTTGGAATTTTTTTGAAACCCTTATGAAAAGTGTTTTGCTGATTATGCTGAATAAGAAAATTTTTCATGCCACACTATGTAGGGGTTCTTCTATCGTTATTCTGAGATCTATTAGTACTTTATATGGGATATAAGTGTATGTAAAGATCGTCAGAATCCAAATTCGAACACTTTGATTTTTCCCGAAAATCCCCAGATACCGAAAGAATTGAGTATAAGGTAACAGGATAAAAAGGATTTAAATTCAAGGATTATAAGAGAGGATCATAAAGGAATATAATATATTAAGAAAGGTTAAGAACCCAAGTAATAAGATCCGGGTATGATCCCTCAAACGATAAACGGAAACGAAAGTTAAGCGAACCGTATAACAGATCAACGATCATTAGCCAAGTAATTAGAAGCTAATCAAAGAGGTTAGTGAGGATGATGTCATCAAACCAATAAGAGGAGGATAATTGGGGGAGGATGACATAACAAGGTGACATAAGCATGACATAAGGGAAGGAAGTGTGGTTGATTTATAACCACACAATTTTTCATGGTTAAAAATGATTAAAACAAACAAAAATCAACCAACCAAGGCAAATCAAAACAAATCACAAAAACACAAAAGCTCTTCCCTTTTCTTCAAAGAAAGCTCTCGGCTTTTTCCTTATTTCAAGAGAAGAATTTTCAAAAATCAAGATCCAACCATTGTTAAATCACAAGGTAATTATCCAAGGTCCCTTATGATTAGTTATGGCTATCCTAGAAGTTTGAGCCTCCAATTCTTCATGATTCTCTTCCAATAAAATCAATGAAGAGATAATGAATAGTGTTTTCAAGATTTCTAACTTGGTTTTCTTTGTTTTTCCTTATGATCCAAGCATTCCTAAGCTATCTCAAGGCTTATTAAGGCTTCCTAGCTACTCTAATCACTTCAAGGAAGGTATAACATCTCTAAACCCTAACCTTACTTGAATATTAGGATGGTTTTGATTGTTATGGTAAAAGAGAAGCTTGATGCTTGTATGTTTAGAGTTGGGTTGGAGTTGTAGTAATTTGGATGTGGAAATCTTGTTAATTAGTTAAGGAACTTAAGTAAACTTTTAGTTCATGATTGGGAAGTAGTATAAGTTGATAATATTGAGTTGTTGGGGCTGTTAAGGTGAAGTATGGATGGATTTTGTTTGTAATGTTGATTGTGGGTTGATTGTGGGTTGATTTGGAGTGGTATAAATTTGGGTAATCGCGTAAACATAGCCGTCGTAATGCCCGATTTACCATAGACTGTTTTTTGTTCTTAACATCAGAACCCTTGAACTCACTGGTAGGTTTTTACCATTGCTATTTTTAGATAGTTCATGTTACAAGCTTCGTTTTGATATGTGGTACGCTTGAATCCGATGTACGGTTTAGGAGAAACGACCGTTTTAAGTAACGGCGTTTCGCGACCGAACTATTACCCCTCGCCTTACTTTGAAACCTTGGTTAAGGACCTTAAATGACTAATTGGGGTATGAAACATTTATGTAAAGAGTATTAGGCAGTTGGTAAGGCACTCGTGAAAGAATCGCCTTAAAACTCTTAATGGTTAATTTATTAAAAATGGTGGAGCCGAGGGTACTCGAGCGACTTAAGTGAATCATTAAGCGCAAAAGCGAATGTTAGGGTTCAATTGGTTAAAGTCTAGTTTCTTAAGCGACCGGGGTTTAATTCCGACTTATGTTGTTGTTCATAGGTTATCGGACCCACACTAAGCTTAAGTCTATCTGGGAGTACTCAGGCAAGTTTTCTATCCGTTATACTGTTGTTGTGATGTATACATTTGTACATGCATTATCTTGTGATAGACACATAATGGTTATTTAGCAAATTCTTGCGATATATTGTAGCATGTGATATGGTATATACATGCATGCCTGTTTCGTATTCTTGATACATATATCTGCTGATTCAGTTGATAATACCTATGCTAGAGATAAGCGGTAATATGCATATACCCTTAGTATAGGGGACCCAAAGGTGAACATTTTTCCAAAACCGGGAGTCGATGCTCCCGAGTATAATATATATATATATATATATATATATATATGTGAATAGTTTTTAAAACTATGAATCAAATAAGGTTTATTTTGATAACTTTATTTTATTAATGAATATTATTTTGAATATTCATTCGAGGGCTTATGACCCCGTTTATTTTATTATTGAATATTATTTGAATATTCATTAGAGGGACTTATGACTCTGATTATTTACTAATTATTATTCTTTATTTTATTAAGGAATAATGTGTCGATAATCAAACTAACTTTTGATTATTCAAATAAAGATAGTACTTTCGTATAAGTATATCTTTGGTTATTTATATTCGTTGCAAGTATAAGTTTTAAAACTTCTACTTCAATTAGTTTTATAAAGATTATTCTTTATGAGAATATTATTTAAATAATTATATTTGGATTTTTTCTAATAAATTGTGACTGATTTATTTCATTAAATCAGCATTACTCCAAACATTCCTAAAAATATTTTGCGAGTCTTCAAAATGATTTTAAAAGTTAGAGCGGATCCCAAAACTCATTTTATATTTAAGATCTTCCTTTCAAAGGGGATTCAAATATTCGCTCAAAACCTGAGGGATCCGGCTCTGTGGTGTGTTTTATATTCGCAACGAGGTTGCTATTTTGATAAAAGAGTTTTTGATTACTTACCCAATACTCGGAAAGTAAAATTCTTGGAACAAGTTAATCCATTAACAGGCATCGCCTGGGAAATATCGGTGAGTTTTCCTTTCCAACTAGATACGACTTCTTGGTGGAGCCGTATCAACAAGTTTCTACTTGGGGAAAGTGGGGACGAGCTTTACGTTTCAGAGTCATGGATTTCATCTAAACTAGGAGTGGCATAAGTGGTCGAGTGGCGCCGGCCCAGCCTTATTATATTGGCCCAAATGGCCCGGAAGTTCCGCTAAGACGGTCCATTCCTTAGGAGTCCAGTGTTCGGTTGACAAGTAAATCTGACAGGTTCCCCTCTACATGTAGAAAATGGTGGGGTGTATGTAATAACCCCAATTTTTGGAATTTTTGAAACCCTTATGAATAGTGTTTTGCTGAATATGAAAACTTTACATGCCACACTATGTAGGGGTTCTTTTATTGATCTTCTGGGATATTATTAGTACTCTATGTGGTTTATAAGTGTATGTAAAGATCGCCAGAATCCAAATCCGAACACTTTGTTTTTCTCCGAAATCCGCTAGATATCGAAAGAATTGAGTATAAGGTAACAGAATAAAAAGGATTTAAATTCAAGGATTATAAGAGAGGATCATAAAAAGGAAAATAATGTATTGAGAAAGGTTAAGGAAACCTAAGTAATAAGATCCCGGGTATGATCCCTCAAACGATAAACGAAAATGAAAGTTAAGCGAACCGTATAACAGATCAGCGGTCATTAGCCAAATAATTAAAAGCTAATCAAAGAGATTAGAGGGGATGATGTCATCAAACCAATGAGAAGAGGGCAAGTAAGGGATGATGACATAACAAGGTGACATAAGCATGACATAAGGGGGAAGGAGGTGTGGTTGATTTAAAACTACACAAAGTTCATGGTTAAAAAGGTAATTAACCAAAATCAAGCTAAAAACAACCAACCAACAATCATTTCACCCAAAACACAAAGATTATTTCATTTTCTTCACCTTGCTCTCAGCTTCTTCTTCTTTTCCAAAGCAAGAAAGTCAAAATCATAGTTCCAAGCTTTGTTAAATTACAAGGTAATTATCTAATACTCCTTATGCCTAGTTATGAATATCCTATAAGTTTGAGCTCCTAAATCATCCAAAATATCTTCCTAAAAATCATGGAAGAAGATGGTGAATAGTGTTTTTCAAGAACTAAATTTTTTTGTTCTTGAAGTTTTGTTTAGATTAAGCTTGGATAAGGACTTTAAGGGTGATTCCAAGCCATTCTCTTGATTCTCCACTCTCCAAGGAAGGTATAACCCCTCCAAACCCTAACTTTATTTGAGTAATTAGGTTTAGTTTTGTTGTTATAATTCATGAGAGGTTTGCTAGTTGTAAATGTAGAGATTAGTTGATTTTGTAAAGTTTTTGGAGTGGTAGTTCTTGGATTGTTGATTAATGAACTTAAGTGTAGTTAAATTCAAGTTTAAGAATAAGTATAAATTGTTGATGTTGAGTTTTTGGGGCTGTTATGATGTAGTATGGATGGAGTTTTGATTGGGTTGTGATTGTGGATTGATTGTGGGTTGAATTGGAGTGTTTTAAATTTGGGAAATCGCGTAAACATAGTCGTCGTAATGTCCGATTTACTTTAGGCTGTTTTCTTCTTAACATTAGGACCCGATAACTCCCTACTAGGTTTTGACCATTGCCATGATTAGATAGTTCATGTTACGAGCTTCGTTTTGATATGTGGTTCGTTTGATTCCGATGTACGGTTTAGGAGAAACGGCCGTTTTAAGTAATGACGTTTCGCGAACGAACCATTACCCCTCGTCTTACTTTGAAACATAGGTTAAAGACCTTAAAGGACTAATTGGAGTATGAACCATTTATGTAAAGTGTAATAGGCAGTTGGTAAGACACTCGCGAAAGAATCGCCTTAAAACTCGTAATGGTTAATTTATTAAAAATGGTGGAGCCGAGGGTACTCGAGCGACTTAAGTGAATCGTTAAGCGCAAAGCGAGCGTTAGAGTCTAAATTGGTTAAAGTATAGATTTATAAGTGACTTTGGTTTAATTCCAACTTATATGTTGTTTATAGGTTACCAGACTCGTCCCAATCCAATTGTAACCCCCAGTCGCTCAGACAAGTTTTCTACCCATTATATTGTTGTTGTGATGTAAATATATGTATATGCATTATCTTGTGATAAGTGCATGTTTGTTAGTAGCAAATCTTGCGATATATTGGAGCATGTGATATGGTATATATGCATGTCTGTTTCGTAATCTTGTTATATATTATTGATTCAATTGCTTATAAGTTGCATAATACCTATGCTAGAGATAAGCAGTAGTTGCGTATACCCTTAGTATAGGAGACCCAAAGGTGAACATTTTCTAAAACCGAGAGTCGATGTTCCCGAGTATATATATATATATATTTATATATTTATATATATATATATTGATATAGTTTTCAAAACTATTAAGCGAATAAGTTTTATTCGATAACTTTATTTTATTTAATGAATATTAATTTGAATATTCATTCGAGGACTTATGACTCGCTTTATTTTATTTAATGAATATTATTTTAAATATTCATTTGAGGACTTATGACTCCGCTTATTTATTAAATAATATTCTTTATTTTATTAAATAATAATGTTTCGATAATCAAACTTATTTTCGATTATTCAATTAAAGATCGTACTTTCGTATAAGTATATCTTTGGTTATTTATTATTAATTTCAAGTATGATTTTTAAACTTTTACTTCAATTATTTTTATAAGGATTATCCTCATGGGAATATTATTTAAATAATAATATTCAGATATTTTCTAATATATTGGGACTGATTTATTTTATTAAATCGCCATTACTCCAAACATTCTTAAAAATGTTTTTGAGTCTTCAAAATGATTTTTAAAGCTTAGAGCGGATCCCAAAACTCATTTTTATATTTAAGATCTTCCTTTCGGAGGGGACTTCAATACTCGTTCAAAAATCTAAAGGATCCGGCTCTGGGGTATATTTTATATTCGCAACGAGGTTGCTGTTTTTATAAATGAATTGATTACTTACCCAACGTTCGGGAAGTAAGTCCATCTATTGAGTCGGCATAAGTAACATGGGCTCAGTGGGCGTCCATGATAGTGTAAGTGGCTCAGTGGGAGTCCATCAAATGCGTAAGTGGCTGAGTGGCAGTCCAACATAAGGTCCTATTGCGACCAGGGTGATGACCAGTGGGGAATTCATCCATCTACTAGTAGAAAATGTTACTTATTGGTATCTTTGCCTGATCAGCAAGATATCAGGTTTATGCCAAGGTTTTCTCCTTTCCAAAATTCATTGGATATTGCAACTCTGTTTATAATTTTCATAACAGAGGTTTTCAAGGAGTGTATGAAATGTATATATATATAGGTGTATATATATATCGGGACTTAATGAAGTATCTCGTAACTTCATTATTTATAATGATATTTCAAGGATTGAAGCTATTCAAGTCTTATCTTGTAGTCTCATCTGGGTGATGAACTTTTGAAACTGATTATAACTTGAACGGTGGTAGTTCAAGTAGTATTCGGATATAAGTATATTGTAGTATCTTGTAACTTCATCTTTTAAACTTATATCTAGTAAATGATTATCTTGTGCATGTTAAAGATTTTCGGAAAAACGTTGAGACAAGGTTAGATATATGAGATCACCTTGCAACGATATTTTATACAGTTATAAACGGGAACTCTGTGTATATTATACATGTCAGAGGATTTCAAAGATTGTGAAAAGTATATATGTACATATATACTGAATATTTTGCGACTTGGTCGCGGTAAGATATCAAACTTGGTTCATTTCTTCTTGACCAAGACTTTCATGAGTACTATGAGAATGCTCATATATTGTAAATCATTATACATATTATTTTGGTGGGCTTGTTGCTCACCCTTGCTTTCTTCTTTCATCACACAACATCAGCTAGATAAGATGAACAGGACCAAGCTTCCAATTCGCAAGCGGTTAGAAAATGTTCCGCAGTTTGCTGGAAGCGTTGATGCCGCTGTAGCTGAGGTAGGAGCTACCAATAGGCTAGGTTTTCAACTATTGATGAACCAGATTTATGTATATTTATAAATTGTAATAATGGCAAGGAAATGTAAATTTATTCAGAAACCCTTTTAAGGTGTATTGGCATATAATTGTGGAATAAAACGACTTGTGATTATTTTTGGATATTCATCTCTGAGACTATAACTTGTGGTGTGTGTGTTTATGGTGGGGTCAAAGTACAGAATAGTTGATTATTTATTAAGATTGGGTATTATTAAGGGAAATGGAACTCGTGACAACCCGGATCCCCGACCCCGGATTTGGGGGTGTTACAGAAATGGTATCAGAGCGAAGTGTTATAAACCTCAGAGATGATGTGACGTTAAGATAATAAGTTCACTAAGATAATAAGAACTCTTTCCAAGTTCATAGTCGGACTACCTAACGTAGTACTGACAGTTAAAACCCTTATGAGAACCCTTATAAATATCGTGATAGTAACATAGTTCGTTCTCGTATAGGGCAGCGGGGCACCGAACCCTGAGGTTCAGGAGCATCAGCAAGAGGATATTTTATTACATGTTGGAGATCAAATTGTGAATCTGATAGAGTACCCTAACGAGGGACCGGATGAGATTCATATTGAGATTGTTGCGGTTGAGGATGGTATCCCAGAAGGGATTGTTGCCGAGGAGGATCTCGTGGAGGATCCTGACGAGAATGAAGAGATGACCGCTGAGGAATTGATGACCGTAGTCAGGGCGACTACCAGAGCAAGAGTGGCCACGAGGGTGGAACTAGAGAATGAAGAGTTACCAAGGGCACAAAGGTTAATGAGGGCAGAAGGAGTGGGGCCTTCCACGGCACCAATTATACCAGTATCAGACCCTCTTCCCGAGGCTCCTGAAGACATCCATGAGGTTCCACCAATTCCTGTTCCCTCCCCTGTACAGAGCCCAGCACCTACTGAGGAAATGCTACCTTTATCTCCTGCACCATTGTCACTTGATACCGTGCTTGGTTATCCATTTGGATCCCCTGGGCCTGCACCACCTGCACCCCATGGACTGCTAGATGCAACCACTCAGGCTTCTCTTATCGCCGATTATTACATGACTTTGGGTGGCCTGTCCGAGGACCGTAATGTTAGGAGTGATCTGTTGGATCGACTTACTGCACCAAGGATTGAGGGCGGGGTACTTCCGGCAGGATTAGCTCATAGCATGGAAAGGATTGAGGCTACCACCCGTGTTACAGCTAGAGGCCATCTTGAGGGTCAGATTGATCCCGCTCTACTTGTCACTATCTTAGACCTCATCACCTCTGTGATGAAGCAGGTTAGGGATGTCGTGTGTGCCCGCATTTCTTGATCCATGGTAGTGTGCAGAGCCAGAACGATCAGACAAGGGTTTCATGTAGCACCGCTTTTGGAGGATTACCCTAAGTTATGAATGATTAGTTTTAATGACGAGATGATTATCCATGGTAGTACTTTTGGGATATAAGCGATCAGATCAAATGATGTAATTCTCTTTAATGTGTTCAATAGTTGTACCCTCGAACAAATGGTTATGTATATATTCATTAATTTCAGTTCAGATCAGTTGTTTGTGATAAGTTCATATTGTTAATTGCACTATTAACACTTAAGAGAGTGTCATGAAGTTTATAAAACTTGAGAATTCATAATTTGCAATCATGCAAGGACAGAACGAGGGAAAGATTTAAGCAAAGTAAGTAAAATAAATATCCAGAGATTTTTAAAATTTTTCCAAGCATTATGCCCCTATAAGGAATAAGATTAGGGGCAAACCTTGAATGTGATAATTAGGGAGGTCGTAATTAAGATATAAGGAACCCAGAATATAATGAAGTGGTAAATGAAGATTTTAAATTAAAATATGACCCCAATTATGGGGAGTAGGAAGAAATATTTAGACTGAGAAAACAGAAGTCGAGCAAGATAGGAAGAACCAGGATGGTACTCCTATTGGGCAATCCATGGACCTGCCTAAAATAAAACTTATACTTTTACCCTAACCAGCACCTTGAGGAAACAATGTGGTGTGAAATTCTTTCAGGACCTTTAAGTCGCTAAGCTCTCAGAGTTCCAATGGAATAGGTGACCCAGCCGAGGCAAGAGCCTGGCTAAAGGAAATACAGGAATCATTTGAGATTCTAAATGATTGACGAATCAGAAAATAGTGTTTTTGTCACTTACCCTCCTAAGAGAGAGACCACCCACTGGTGAAAGACCAAGAAAGGCATGGAGCAAGAGGTTATGATAAACTGATTACAGTTCAGTCAATTTTTTCAGGAAAGTACTTCCCAAGGTTATGGAGATAGTGTAAAAGCTTTAGAGCCAGAACAAGGCGGACGAGTATGATGAATTATGAATCTAAGTTGTAAAAGTTGTCAAGATTCGTTCTGAGGACACGAATCCAGAATGACGGGATGTTTGAAATCAATGTTTATGTTGTGTTAGTTCAGGAAATAATGATAAGAGAAAGGAAAATAAAAAGAAACTAAAGTGGAAAGGAATATAAAGGCAATAGAGTTTGAGGAATAATAAGGAATTTGGGTATGAGGAAACCCTAAAGACTCGTAGCAATAGAAATAGAAAAGTAAGTAATCGTCAGGATGAGGGTGATTCACCATGAGTTAAATTGATGGTTAAAGGCATAAAAGATACATATATGTTGTACCCCCTTCAAGTTGGAAGGATTCGGGAAACCTTGAGATAGTTCGAAGGATAAATAATGAGACGCGGATAGACCGAGGAGACAAGAAAGTAAGAAATTAGGAAAATTGGATGAAGGAAGTGACCTTCAAGAATGTGGAGTGTGAGACTGGTGGCTTGATACCCAGGAAGGAAGACGCCGGGAATGAGAGATATCCCAATATTGAGATGACTGTTGAGATAAACAACAAAAGTAAATATGGAATTATTAAGAAGGAGTTCACGTTGAACACGACCAATATCTTCCAGAACATCCTTGTTATCATTACCGAATCAGGCAACAAAAGTGGATAACCGTTATTGTCTTTTGAGGCCATATGGATTGACCTCATTTTGGATAAAAATTTATTATGAAATTAGGCATATACTATCGAGGTGGGAATGATTGAATAAAGACACCCTCATCAGGGATATATGACTTGATTTATCCATGGAAGGATGCATGTACATTTTTAAAGGTGGAATTAAGGATAGAACATCGGTAACTTAAAACGAATCCTAGGGGAATGCATAAAGGTTGGCATTTCACCCTTAATAGGGACAACATGAGTTTTGACAAGTATGAATTGGAAAGGATAAAGGTAACAACAACCTTTAAAGATCAGTAAAGAAATTTTTCAGAAGTACATAGACAATGGTTCTAGTATTAGTAAATGGTATTTTAATATGCCCTGTATCTAGGGAATACAGGAGGAACGATTCAAGGATAACCTTAGAGGTTTTACAAGGAGAAAGGTAATATTCAAAATTCTCAAGAATAGAAATATTGATAAAGGAAATATGACGTAATTATAATGATGCCAAGTGGGGCACGTGTTAAACCACGAGAAAGTATGGATCGAACTAGTAAAGGTCGAAATTGTTCAGGGAAATTAGGACCTAAGATAAAAAATGTTCTAAGTATGATTGAGAGTCAGTTGTGACAGTGATTAACCTCTAAAGACTGAGGCAATAACTTATGGAAAAATGGTTATATTTTTTTTACTCATCAGATTTTAAGGAAAACATCTTCACATAAGCAGTGATTGAAATGAGGTAGAAAATTTATTTGGAGGTGGTTAAAATGACATTGACTGTAAGGAAATTTTACTATCAGGAAAGGCCAAAGAGGTGACCGACACTTTAAAGGTAAGAGGATAATTATAGGCGCTTGTGCCAAAGGAATACAGTGATGATGGTTAAAGCTGTGAAGGTTGTATTATGGTTTGGAAGATTGACATTTCTTCTGATGACTGTGCAATACCCAACCGTAATAGTAGTTGGTAAAGGTTTAATTCGTGTAATCGCCATGAGCGGGCTATCTATCTCAGAAGGTACTATCTTGAGATAAGCCAGGACCATATTTCAAAAAGGACTAGACGAACCTTTGAGTTAAGTCTTCTATTGAAGGAATATGATTAAGAATGGTATTAACCTGCTATCGTTGCTTTGATTGAAACTCTTCTGCAATTTTATCTGCTTCATGTCATGAAAGTACGTTAGGATCTGGAGTGTTCTTCATGAATTATGAATGGTAATTATGTTAACTCCTTAGAAGAATTTGATACGACAGGTATGGACTCCGTATGGTTAGCTATTAAGAGTCCAAGGAAAATGAATGATGACAGTAGGTCAGTGGTGGACCATAGTAATGCAGCAACGATTCTTTGAATAATGAGCCGATTACAACCGTGAGAGTTGTAGTGTAATGGATGTTGAGATTGGGTACCCCTAATCGGGTTGTGGTGATGTATAAGTTGTCGTTGAATAGACTGGTTAAGTAGATTATCTACCTATTGAATATTTATTCCTTCTTATCAATAGAGAGTCGTATTACTATACGAGGAAGCTTGCGATGCAAGCATAGAATTCTAGTAACGATGGTGTCTAGAATGAGATCCTAGATTCGATTTTCGATGTCAAGGGAGTTTCAAAGGTGATTATGTATAAGCTCGAGGAAGAGCATGGGTCCATAGAATGATGGACGGAATAGCAAAAATATTTAGGCATGTGAAATACGATGCTATAATACTTGATGTTGATATAAATATATATATGTTTTGTTCTCCTATGACAAACCTCTATAGTTCAGAGGTAGATTCCAAGCCAGATATTTTATGGCAATATTTTTTTTACATATATACAATTCTCTTCAGTTCGTTCTTTTCTCTTCTTTTCATTTCATGTAAGCTGAGAAGAACAACCCTTCCAGAAGGGGAGGTATTGCCGAATGACTATCTATCTTTGTGATAGAATCCTAGTAGGATACCACATGTCGTTTAATTGCTTGTCAAGTGCTAAAGGCTGGCCACCTTCTATACTAACTATGCAATAGAACAAGTGTTCATGATCATAGTGATCTCTCAACAAATTCCTTTACTTCTATATGATGGATCAAGCTTTCGAAGATGGAAGCAGCTAAAGGAAGTAGTATCAGTACGATGGTATTCCGATTCTAACGCGTTAGTGATACTAAGGTTGACGTGGTTATTAAAAGGTTATAGAACGCTAACGAGCAAAAGTATAACCAGTATAATATTAGGCACGGAAGGTAGTAGCGATTACGAACTGGAAAAGAATGGGTATTGAGAAGCAAAAGCTCTAATGCTAAAAGCTATAATGAGAGTCTGTGCAATAGACTTGAGAGAATTTGGAATGATCATTTAACGCGGATTGAGTTTTCTCATGATAATAGATCGTATGTCAGGTATCGAGATGTCGTCTTATGAGATCTTTGAGGGAAGAAAATGTCGATCTCCCTTATGTTAGGATGAAGTTGTAGAGCGCAAAATGCTCGGACCAGCAGTGGTCCAAAGGACCAAGGATATGATAGATCTAATCAGAGGACGGCTGGTAGTAGCCCAAGATGGACATGAGAAATATGTTAATTTGACACGAAAGGACAAAGAATAGGAAATAGGGGACCTAGTAATGATTAAAGGTATCCCTTTAAAAGGATTGATGAGGTTCAAAAAGAAAGGAAAGCTAAGCCTACGAATTGTTGGACCCTTTGAGGTATTAAGACGTATTGGGAAGTTAGCATATAAGCTAGCCCTACCCCCGAACATGTAGTAAGTTCATAACGTGTTCCACATATCAATGTTCAGGAAGTGTAATTCGGATGCCAGACAAATAGGGGCATATGAGTGCATAGACATGCAACCAGACGTAACCTACATGGAGCAACCAGGAAGGGTTATAGATCAAAAATGGATAAATGCTTAGGAGAAGAGTTATCAAACTAGTCAGAGTTTGATGGTAGAACCACAATGTGGGAAAATTACGTAAGAGTTAGAAAGTGCAATTCTAAGAAAGTATCCCTACTCATTCTATAACTGATTCCGGGACGGAATCCTTTTAAGGAGGGGAGACTGTAATAACCCCAATTTTTGGAATTTTTGAAACCCTTATGAATAGTGTTTTGCTGAATAAGAAAACTTTTCATGCCACACTATGTAGGGGTTCTCTTATTGATCTTCTGGGATATTATTAGTACTCTATGTGGTATATAAGTGTATGTAAAGATCGCCAGAATCCAAATCCGAACACTTTGATTTTCCCGGAAATCCATCAGATATCGAAAGAATTGAGTATAAGGTAACAGAATAAAAAGGATTTAAATTCAAGGATTATAAGAGAGGATCATAAAAAGGAAAATAATGTATTGAGAAAGGTTAAGGAAACCTAAGTAATAAGATCCCGGGTATGATCCCTCAAACGATAAACGAAAACGAAAGTTAAGCGAATCGTATAACAGATCAGCGGTCATTAGCCAAATAATTAAAAGCTAATCAAAGAGATTAGAGGGGATGATGTCATCAAACCAATGAGAAGAGGGCAAGTAAGGGATGATGACATAACAAGGTGACATAAGCATGACATAAGGGGGAAGGAGGTGTGGTTGATTTAAAACCACACAAAGTTCATGGTTAAAAAGGTAATTAACCAAAATCTAGCTAAAAACAACCAACCAACAATCATTTCACCCAAAACACAAAGATTATTTCATTTTCTTCACCTTGCTCTCGGATTCTTCTTCTTTTCCAAAGCAAGAAACTCAAAATCATAGTTCCAAGCTTTGTTAAATTACAAGCTAATTATCTAAGACTCCTTATGCATAGTTATGAATATCCTATAAGTTTGAGCTCCTAAATCATCCACAATCTCTTCCTAAAAATCATGGAAGAAGATGGTGAATAGTGTTTTTCAAGAACTAAATTTTTTTGTTCTTGAAGTTTTGTTTAGATTAAGCTTGGATAAGGACTTTAAGGGTGATTCCAAGCCATTCTCTTGATTCTCCACTCTCCAAGGAAAGTATAACCCCTCCAAACCCTAACTTTATTTGAGTAATTAGGTTTAGTTTTGTTGTTATAATTCATGAGAGGTTTGCTAGTAGTAAATGTAGAGATTAGTTGATTTTGTAAAGTTTTTGGAGTGGTAGTTCTTGGATTGTTGATTAATGAACTTAAGTGTAGTTAAATTCAAGTTTAAGAATAAGTATAAATTGTTGATGTTGAGTTGTTGGGGCTGTTATTATGTAGTATGGATGGAGTTTTGATTGGGTTGTGATTGTGGATTGATTGTGGGTTGAATTGGAGTGTTTTGAATTTGGGAAATCGCGTAAACATAGTCATCGTAATGTCCGATTTACTTTAGGCTGTTTTGTTCTTAACATTAGGACCCGAGAACTCCCTGCTAGGTTTTGACCATTGCCATGACTAGATAGTTCATGTTACGAGCTTCGTTTTGATATATGGTTCGTTTGATTCCGATGTACGGTTTAGGAGAAACGGCCGTTTTAAGTAACGACGTTTCGCGAACGAACCATTACCCCTCGCCTTACTTTGAAACATAGGTTAAAGACCTTAAAGGACTAATTGGAGTATGAAACATTTATGTAAAGTGTAATAGGCAGTTGGTAAGACACTCGCGAAAGAATCGCCTTAAAACTCGTAATGGTTAATTTATTAAAAATGGTGGATCCGAGGGTACTCGAGCGACTTAAGTGAATCGTTAAGCGCAAAGCGAGCGTTAGAGTCTATATTGGTTAAAGTATAGATTTATAAGTGACTTTGGTTTAATTCCAACTTATATGTTGTTTATAGGTTACCAGACTCGTCCCAAGCCATTTATAACCCCCAGTCGCTCAAACAAGTTTTCTACCCGTTATACTGTTGTTGTGATGTAAATATATGTATATGCATTATCTTGTGATAAGTGCATGTTTGTTAGTAGCAAATCTTGCGATATATTGGAGCATGTGATATGGTATATATGCATGTCTGTTTCGTAATCTTGTTATATATTATTGATTCAATTGCGTATAAGTTGCATAATACTTATGCTAGAGATAAGCAGTAGTTGCGTATACCCTTAGTATAGGGGACCCAAAGGTGAACATTTTCTAAAACCGGGAGTCGATGTTCCCGAGTATATATATATATATATATATATATATATATATATATATATTTATATATATATATTGATATAGTTTTCAGAAATATTAATCGAATAAGTTTTATTCGATAACTTTATTTTATTTAATGAATATTAATTTGAATATTCATTCGAGGACTTATGACTCGCTTTATTTTATTTAATGAATATTATTTTGAATATTCATTTGAGGACTTATGACTCCGCTTATTTATTAAATAATATTCTTTATTTTATTAATGAATAATGTTTCGATAATCAAACTTATTTTCGATTATTCAAATAAAGATCGTACTTTCGTATAAGTATATCTTTGGTTATTTATTATTCATTTCAAGTATGAGTTTTGAAAATTTTACTTCAATTATTTTTATAAGGATTATCCTCATGGGAATATTATTTAAATAATAATATTCAGATATTTTCTAATATATTGGGACTGATTTATTTTATTAAATCGGCATTACTCCAAACATTCTTAAAAATGTTTTCGAGTCTTCAAAATGATTTTTAAAGGTTAGAGCGGATCCCAAAACTCATTTTTATATTTAAGATCTTCCATTCGAAGGGGACTTGAATACTCGTTCAAAAATCTAAAGGATCCGGCTCTGGGGTATATTTTATATTCGCAACGAGGTTGCTGTTTTGATAAATGAATTGATTACTTACCCAACGTTAGGGAAGTAAGTTCATCAATTGAGTCGGCATAAGCAACATGGGCTCAGTGGGCGTCCATGATAGTGTAAGTGGCTCAGTGAGAGTCCATCAAATGCGTAAGTGGCTGAGTGGCAGTCCATCATAAGGTCATATTGCAACCAGGGTGATGACCAGTGGGGAATTCGTCCATCTACTAGTAGAAAAGGTTACTTATTGGTATATTTGCCTGATCAGCAAGATATCAGGTTTATGTCAAGGTTTTCTCCTTTCCAAAATTCATTGGATATTGCAACTCTGTTTATAATTTTCATAACAGAGGTTTTCAAGGAGTGTATGAAATGTATATATATAGGTGTATATATATATCGGGACTTAATGAAGTATCTCGTAACTTCATTATTTATAATGATATTTCAAGGATTGAAGCTATTCAAGTCTTATCTTGTAGTCTCATCTGGGTGATGAACTTTTGAAACTGATTATAACTTGAACGGTGGTAGTTCAAGTAGTATTCGGATATAAGTATATTGGAGTATCTTGTAACTTCATCTTTTAAACTTATATCTAGTAAATGATTATCTTGTGCATGTTAAAGATTTTCGGAAAAACGTTGAGACAAGGTTAGATATATGAGATCACCTTGCAATGATATTTTATACAGTTATAAACGGGAACTCTGTGTATATTATACATGTCAGAGGATTTCAAAGATTGTTAAAAGTATATATGTACATATATACTAAATATTTTACGACTTGGTCGCGGTAAGATATCAAACTTGGTTCATTTCTTCTTGACCAAGACTTTCATGAGTACTTTAAGAATGCTCATATATTGTAAATCATTATACATATTATTTTGGTGGGCTTGTTGCTCACCCTTGCTTTCTTCTTTCATCACAAAACATCAGCTAGAGAAGATGAACATGACCAAGCTTCCAATTCGCAAGCGGTTAGAAAATGTTCCGCAGTTTGCTGGAAGCGTTGATGCCGCCGTAGCTGAGGTAGGAGCTACCAATAGGCTAGGTTTTCAACTATTGATGAACCAGATTTATGTATATTTATGAATTGTAATAATGACAAAGAAATGTAAATTTATTCAGAAACCCTTTTAAGGTGTATTGGCATATAATTGTGGAATAAAACAACTTGTGATTATTTTTGGATATTCATCTCTGAGACTATAACTTGTGGTGTGTGTGTTTATGGTGGGGTTACAGTACAGAACATTTGATTATTTATTAAGATTGGGTGTTATTAAGGGAAATGGAACTCGTGACAACCCGGATCCCCGACCCGGATTTGGGGGTGTTACATTGTACTACTGCGACTGATCATCGTAAGTGGTCTTCCTGGCGCGACAAAACTCCCGTAATGAGTTCATCATCCAATTGGATATTTCTGCAACACTACCCAGAGCACTTCGATAGGAAGGCTACGGTTGGGCGATTGTTGAGTGTTGGCAGGGAACAGTTTTCAAAATGATGTTTACATCAAATGAAGTAGCTCGTAACTTCATTTTATTTTGATGATATTTTAAAGATTGATTATATACAAGTTTTCTCTTGTAGCTTAATCTATGGGATGAACTATTTATACATTGAACGATGGTAGTTCAAGTAGTATTCGGAAAAAATATAAGTATATTGGAGTATCTTGTAACTTCATCTTTTAAACTTATATCTAGTTAATGATTGTCTTATAAATGACAAAGGTTTCAGAAAAACATTGAGACAAGGTTAGATATATGAGATCACCTTGCAACGATATTTTTATACAGTTATAAACTGGAACCCCGTGTATGTTATACATGTCAGAGGATTTCAAAGATTGTGAAAAGTATATATATGTATATATATACTGAATATTTTGTGACTTGGTCGCGTTAAGATATCAGCTTGGTTCATTTCTTTTGACCAAGACTTTCATGAGTACTATGAGAATGCTCATATATTGTTAATCAGTATACATATTATTTTGGTGGGCTTGTTGCTCACCCTTGCTTTCTTCTTTCATCACACAACATCAGATAGACAAGATGAACAGGACCAAGCTCCCAATTCACGAGCAGATAGTAAACGTTCTGCAGTTTCCTATAGGCATTGATGTCGTGGTAGCTGAGGTAGGAACTACCAATAGGCTAGGCTTTCAACTTTTGATGTACCAGACTTATGTATCTTTATCAATTATAATAATGGCAAAGAAATGTAAATTTATTCAGAAACCCTTTTAAGGTGTAATGGCATATAATTGTGGAATAAAATGACTCGTGTTATTTTTGGATATTCATCTCTGAGACTATAACTTGTGGTGTGTGTGTTTATTGTGGGGTCACAGTACAGAGTAGTTGATTGTTTATTAAGATTGGGTGTTATTAAGGGAAATGGAACTCGTGACAACCCGGATCCCCGACCCCGGATTTGGGGGTGTTACAGAAATGGTATCAGAGCCAAGCGTTATAAACCTCAGAGATGATATGACGTTAAAATAATAAGTTCACTAAGATAATAAGAACTCTTGCCAAGTTCATAGTCGGGCTACCTAACGTAGTACTGACAGTTAAAACCTTTATGGGAACCCTTATAAATATCATGATAGGAGCATAGTTTGTTACCGTATATGGTAGCGGGACTCCGAACCCTGAGGTTGAGGAGCAACAACACGATGATGTTTTATTAGTTATTGGAGATCAGATTGTGGACCCGATAGAGCGTCCTAACACGGGACCGGATGATGTTCATATTGAGGATGTAGCGGTTGAGGATGTTGTCCTAGAAGGGATTATCGCTGAGAAGGATCCTGTGAAGGATCCTGACAAGAATGAATAAAGGACCACCGAGGAATTGATGACCATGGTTAGGGCAACTACCAGAGGTAGGATTGGCCGGTCACTACCAGAGGTTCGTTCAAGTTTGTAAAGATAGTAGCCCCTTTAACGCGGCTTACTCATAAGACTGAGAAGTTCGAATGGAGAGAGAAATGCGAGAATAGCTTTTAAGAACTGAAGCAAAGATTGGTGACGGCCCCTATCGTGGCATTGCCGGACGGAAAAGAAGATTTTGTGATCTGTAGTGATGCTTCACATAAGGAATTAAGGTGCTTCTCATACAGCACATCAAGGTAATCGTGTACGCGTCAAGACAATTAAGGGAATATAAAATTCGATATCCCCACCCATGAGCTTGGGCTCGTGGCAATAGTTTTGCCCTAAAGATTTGAGGCACTACTTGTATGGAGAGAAGTGCGAGATTTACACAAGCCATAAGTGCTCTAGTGCATTTTCACGTAGAAAGAGCTCAACATACGCCAGAGGAGGCGGTTAGAGCTAATCAAGAATATTGATTGGGAGATTCTTTATCATTCGGGGAAAGCCAATGTGGTGGCTAATGCCCTTAGTAAAAAAGGAGAAACTCAAGATGATAATGTCTTTGGGAGAGTTTATGAGAGATTTTGAGAAAATGAAAATAGAAGTGAAGGTAACCGGAGCCGGTACCGAAAAGATGTTTGAGATTGCAATACAGTCCGAATTATCGGAAAAGAACATATTGTGCCAGAAAAAGTGATGAATGAAGGCAGAGAGCCAACAATTAGATAAAAGATTAATACCGAGAAAGATGATAAGGGAATAATGAGGTATTCCTATAGAATTTGGGTTCCAAATGTTCAAGAGCTTAAAGATGAAATCTTAGATGAAAGCTAGTTCGATGAATAAGATTTAGGGCAAACCCTGAATGTGATAGTCAGGGAGGTCACCATCAAGATAGAAGGAACCCATAACATAATGCAGTGGAAAATGAGGATTTAAAACATGTAGGATGACCCCGATTATGGGGAGGAGGAGGGAACGTTCAGACTAAGGAAACAGAAGTCGAGTAAGGAAAGGAGACCCGAGATGGTACTCCTATACGACAATTTATGGACCATTCTAGACAGAACTTAGACTATTATCCCCAACCACCACCCTGAGGAAACAATGCGGTGAGAAATTCTTTCAGGAACTTTAAGTCGCTAAGCTCTCAGAGTTCCAAGGAAGAAGCTGACCCAGTCGAGGCAAGAGCCTGGCTAAAGGAAATATAGGAATCATTTGAGATTCTAAATGATTGACGAATCACAAAAGACTATTTTGTCACTTACCCTCCTAAGAGAGAGGCCACCCGCTGGTGAAAGGCCAAGGAAGGCACGGAGTAAAAGATTATAATAAACTGATTTAAGTTCAGTCAATTGTTTTCAGGAAAGTACTTCCCAAGGTTATGGAGATATTGTAAAAGCTTTAGAGCCAGAACAAAGGCAGACGAGTATGATGAATTACGAATCTAAGTTGTAAAAGTTGTCAAGCTTCGTTCTGAGGACACGAATCCAGAATGACGGGATGTTTGAAATCAATGCTTATGTTGTGTTGGTTCATGAAATAATGATAAGAGAAAGGAAAATAAAAAGAAACTGAAGTGGAAAGGAATGTAAAGGCAATAGAGTTTGAGGAATGATAAGGGAGTTAGGTATGAGGAAACCCTAAAGACTCGTATCAATAGAAATAGAAAAGTATGTAATCGTCAGGATGAGGGTGATTCACCATGAGTTAAAATTGATGGTTGAAGGCATAAGAGATACGTATATTTTATCCCCTGTAGGTTGGGAGGATTCAAGGAAACCTTGAGATAGTTTGAAGGATAAATAATGAGATGCGGATAGACTGAGGAGACAAGGAAGTAAGAAATTAGGAAAATTGGATGAAGGAAGTGACCTTCAAGAATGTGAAGTGTAAGACCGGTGGCTTGATACCCAGAAAGGGAGACGCCAGGTATGAAAGATATCCCAACATTGAGGTGACTGTTGAGATAAACAACAAAAGTAAATAAGGAATTATTAAGAAGAAGTTCACGTTGAACACGACCAATATCTTCCAGAACATCCTTGTTATCGTTACTAAATTAGGCAAGAAAAGCGGATAACCGTTGTTATCTTTTGGAGGCCATATTGATTGACCTCATTTTGAATACAGATGTTAATATGAAATTAAGTATAGACTATCGAAGTGAGAATGATTGAATAAGGTAATCTATCAAGTATATATGACTTGATTTATCCATGGAAGAGTGTAAGTATCTTTTAAAGGTGGAATTAAGGATAAAACCCCGATAACTTGAAATGAATCCTAGGGGAATGCATAAAGGTTGGCATTTCACCCTTAATAGAGACATCATGAGTTTTAACAGTATGAATTCGAAAGGATTAAGGTAACAACAACCTTTAAGGATCAGTGGAGAAATTTTTTAGAAGTATATAGACAATGATTCTGGTATTGGTAAATGGTATCTTGATATGCCCTGTGCCTAGGGTGTACCTGGTGAAGGATTTAAGGATAACCTTAGAGGTTTTACAAGGAGAAAGGTAATATTCAAAGTTCTCAAGAATAGAAATTTTGATGAAGGAAATATGACGTAATTATAATAATGCCAGGTGGGGCACGTGTTGAACCATAAGAAAGTATAGATCAATCCAATGAGGGTCGAGATTGGTGAAAACAAGAAGGACCCAAGATAAGAGACGTCCTAAGTATGATCGAGAGTCAGTCGTGGCAATGTTCACATCTAAAGACTAAGGCAATGACTTATGGAAAAATGGTGATCTTTTTTCTCACCAGGACTTAAGAGAAGCATTTTCACATAAGCAGTGATTGAAATGAGGTAGAAAATTTAGTTGGAGGTGGTTAAAATGACATTGATTGTAAGGAAATTTTACTATCAGGAAAGGCCAAAGAGGTGGCCAACACTTTAAGTGTAAGAGGACAATTATCGGCGCTCGTGCCAGAGGAATACAGTGATAATGGTTAATTCCGTGAAGGTTGTATTATGGTGTGAAAGATTGACATTCCTTCTGATGATTGTGCGGTACTCAACCGTAATAGTAGTTTGGTAAAGATTTAATTCATGTAATCGCCGTGAGCGGGCTATCTATCTTAGAAGGTATTATCTTGAGATAAGCCAGGACCATGTTACGAAATGACTAAATGAACCCTTGAGATGCATGTCTCCTAATAAAGATATATGGTTAATAATGGTATTAACCTGCTATCGTTGTTTTCATTGAAACTCTTCTGAAATTTTATCTGCTTCATGTCATGAATGTACGTCAGGATCAGGAGTGCTCTTCATGAATCATGAATGGTGATTTTGTTACCTCCTTAGAAGAATTTGATACGACAGGTATGGACTTTGTATGGTTAGCTATTAAGATTTCGAGGAAAACAAATGACTACAGTAGGTCAACGATGGGCTATAGTAATGCAGGAATGATTCTACGAGTAATGAGCCGATTACTTACAACCGTGAGAGTTGTATTGGAATGCATGTTGAGAGTGAGTACCACTAATAAGGTCATGGTGGTGTATAAGTTATCATTGATAGGCTAATTAAGTCGATTATCTACCTATTGAGTATTTATTCCTTCTTATCAATAGAGAGTCGTATTACTATACGAGGAAGGTTGCAATGCAAGCATAGAATTCTAATAACGATGACGTCTAGAATGAAATCCCAGATTCGATTTTCGATGTCGAGGGAGTTTCAAAGGTGATTGTTTATAAGCTCGAGCAAGAGCATGGTTCCATAGAATGATGGATGGAATAGTAAATATTCAGACACGTGAAATACAATGCTATAATACTTGATGTTGATATATATGTATATGTTTTGTTCTCCTATGATAAACCTCTATAGTTCAGAGGTAGATTCCAAGCCAGATATTTTGTGGCAGTATATTTTATATATATACAATTCTCTTCAATTCGTTCTTTTCTCTCCTTTTCATTTCATATAAGCTGAGAAGAACAACCCTTCCAGAAGGGGAGGTATTGCCGAATGACTATCTATCTGTGTGATAGAAGCCTAGTAGGATACCATCTATTGTTTAATTGCTTGTCAAGTACTAAAGGCTGGCCACCTTCTGTACTAACTATGCAATGTAACAAGTGTTCATGATCATAGTGATCTTTCAATAAATTCTTTTACTTCTATATGAAGGACCAAGCTTTCGAAGATGGAGGCAGCTAAAGATGAAGTGGTACCAAGTATGGTGGTATTCCGATTCTAACACGTTCGTGATACTAAGGTTGACGTGATTATTAAAAGGTTATAGAACGCTAACGAGCAAAAGTGTAATCAGTATAAAATTTGGTACGGAAGATAGTAACGATTACGAACTGGAAAAGAGTGGGTATTGAGAAGCAAAAGCTGTAGATCTTGATGGGATCATGAGAGTCTGTACAATAGACTTGAAAGAAATTTGGAATGATCACTTAACGCGGATGAGTTTTCTCACGATAATAGATCGTATGTCAGGTATCGAGATGTTGTCTTATGAGATCTTTGAGGGAAGACAATGTCGATCTCCCTTATGTTAGGATGAAGTTGTAGAGCGCAAGATGCTCGGACCAGCAGTGGTCCAAAGGACCAATAATATAATAGATCTAATCAGAGGACGGCTGGGAGTAGCCCAAGATGGACATAAGAAGTATGCTGATTTGACAAATGAAAGGACAAAGAGTATGAAGGAGGGAACCTTGTATTGTTTAAAGTATTCCCTTAAAAAGGAATTGATGAGGGTTGGAAAGAAAGGAAAGTTTAAGTCCACGAATTGTTGGACCCTTGGATATATTAAGACGTATTGGGAAGATAGCATATGAGCTAGCCCTACCCCCCGAACATGTAGCAAGTCATAACGTGTTTCACGTATCAATGTTAAGGAAGTGTAATTCGGATGCCAGATAAATAGGGGCATATGAGCACCTAGACATGCAACCAGACGTAACCTATATGGAGCAACCAAAAAAGGTTATAGACTGAAAAAGGGACAAGTGCTTAGGAGAAGGGTTATCAAACTAGGCAGAGTTTGGTGGTAGGACCACATTGTGGGAAAATTTACTCGAGAGTTAGAAAGTGCAATGCTAAGAGAGTATTCCTATTCATTTTCTATCTGATTCCGGGACGGAATCCTTTTAAGGAGGGGAGACTGTAATAACCCCAATTTTTGGAATTTTTTTGAAACCCTTATGAATAGTGTTTTGCTGATTATGCTGAATAAGAAAACTTTTCATGCCACACTATGTAGGGGTTCTTCTATTGTTATTCTGAGATCTTATTAGTACTTTATATGGGATATAAGTGTATGTAAAGATTGTCAGAATCCAAATCCGAACACTTTGATTTTTCCCGAAAATCCACCAGATACCGAAAGAATTGAGTATAAGGTAACATGATAAAAAGGATTTAAATTCAAGGATTATAGGAGAGGATCATAAAAGGAATATAATGTATTAAGAAAGGTTAAGGAAACCCAAGTAATAAGATCCCGGGTATGATCCCTCAAACGATAAATGAAAACGAAAGTTAAGTGAACCGTATAACAGATCAGCGGTCATTAGCCAAGTAATTAGAAGCTAATCAAAGAGGTTAGTGAGGATGATGTCATCAAACCAATAAGAGGAGGACAAGTGGGGGAGGATGACATAACAAGGTGACATAAGCATGACATAAGGGAAGGAAGTGTGGTTGATTTATAACCACACAATTTTTCATGGTTAAAAATGATTAAAATAAAACAAAAATCAACCAACCAAGGCAAATCAAAACAAATCACAAAAACACAAAGCTCTTCCCTTTTCTACAAAGAAAGCTCTCGGCTTTTTCCTTATTTCAAGAGAAGAATCAAAAATCAAGATCCAACCATTGTTAAATCACAAGGTAATTATCCAAGGTCCCTTATGATTAGTTATGGCTATCCTAGAAATTTGAGCCTCCAATTCTTCATGATTCTCTTCCAATAAATCAATGAAGAAGATAATGAATAGTGTTTTCAAGATTTCTAACTTGGTTTTCTTTGTTTTTCCTTTATGATCCAAGCATTCCTAAGCTATCTCAAGGCTTCTTAAGGCTTCCTAGCTACTCTAATCACTTCAAGGAAGGTATAACATCTCCAAACCCTAACCTTACTGTGAATATTAGGATGGTTTTGATTGTTATGGTAAAAGAGAAGCTTGATGCTTGTATGTTTAGAGTTTGGGTTGGAGTTGTAGTAATATGGATGTTGAAATCTTGTTAATAAGTTAAAGAACTTAAGTAAACTTTTAGTTCATGATTGGGAAGTAGTATAAGTTGATAATATTGAGTTGTTGGGGCTGTTATGGTGAATTATGGATGGAGTTTGGTTGTAATGTTGATTGTGGGTTGATTGTGGGTTGATTTGGAGTGGTATAAATTTGGGTAATCGCGTAAGCATAGCCGTCGTAATGCCCGATTTACCGTAGACTGTTTTTGTTCTTAACATCAGAACCCTTGAACTCACTGGTAGGTTTTGACCATTGCCATTTTTAGATAGTTCATGTTACGAGCTTCGTTTTGATATGTGGTACGCTTGAATCCGATGTACGGTTTAGGAGAAATGACCGTTTTAAGTAACGGCGTTTCGCGACCGAACCATTACCCCTCGCCTTACTTTGAAACCTTGGTTAAGGACCTTAAATGACTAATTGGGGTATGAAACATTTATGTAAAGAGTATTAGGCAGTTGGTAAGGCACTCGCAAAAGAATCGCCTTAAAACTCTTATTGGTTAATTTATTAAAAATGGTGGAGCTGAGGGTACTCGAGCGACTTAAGTGAATCATTAAGCGCAAAAGCGAACATTAGGGTTCAATTAATTAAAGTCTAGTTTCTTAAGCGACCGGGGTTTAATTCCGACTTATGTGTTGTTCTAGGTTATCAGACCCGCACTAAGCTTAAGTCTATCCAGGAGCACTAGGCAAGTTTTCTATCCGTTATACTGTTGTTGTGATGTATACATTTGTACATGCATTATCTTGTGATAGACGAATAATGGTTATTTAGCAAATTCTTGCGATATATTGTAGCATGTGATATGGTATATATATGCATGCCTGTTTCGTATTCTTGATACATATATCTGTTGATTCAGTTGATAATACCTATGCTAGAGATAAGCGGTAATTTGCATATACCCTTATTATAGGGGACCCAAAGGTGAACATTTTTTCTAAAACCGTGAGTCAATGCTCCTGAGTATATATATTATATATATATATATATGAATAGTTTTTAAAACTATGAATCAAATAAGGTTTATTCGATAACTTTATTTTATTAATGAATATTATTGAATATTCATTCGAGGCTTATGACCCTGTTATTTATTATTGAATATTATTTGAATATTCATTCGAGGACTTATGACTCTGATTATTTACTAATTATTATTCTTTATTTTATTAAGGAATAATGTGTCGATAATCAAACTCACTTTTGATTATTCAAATAAAGATAATACTTTCGTATAAGTATATCTTTGGTTATTTAATATTCATTGCAAGTATAAGTTTTAAAACTTCTACTTTAATTATTTTTTATAAGATTATTCTTTATGAGAATATTATTTAAATAATAATATTCGGATAATTTTCTAATAAATTGGGACTGATTTATTTCATTAAATCAGCACTACTCCAAACATTCCTAAAAATGTTTTGCGAGTCTTCAAAATGATTTTAAAAGTTAGAGCGGATCCCAAAACTCATTTTATATTTAAGATCTTCGTTCAAGAGGGGATATGTAAAATATTCGCTCAAAAACCTGAGGGATCCGCTCTGTGGTGTGTTTTATATTCACAACGAGGTTGCTATTTTGATAAAAAGAGTTTTTGATTACTTACCCAATACTCGGAAAGTAAAATTCTTGAACAAGTTAATCCCAGGTACAAGGCATCGCCTGGGAATATCGGTGAGTTTTCCTTTCCAACTAGATACGACTTCTTGGTGGAGCCGTATCAACAAGTTTCTACTTGGGGAAAGTGGTGACGAGCTTTACGTTTCAGAGTCATGGATTTCATCTGAACTAGGAGTGGCGTAAGTGGTCGAGTGGCGCCGGCCCAGCCTTATTATATTGGCCCGGAAGTTTCCTGCTAAGACGGTTCCCTTCTGAGGATCCATGTGCGGGTTTGACAAGTAAATCCGACAGGTTCTCCTTTACATGTAGAAAATGGTGGGGTTTTACTACTGCGAACTGATCATCGTAAGTGGGTCTTCCTGGCGTGACAAAACTCCCGTTAATGAGTTCATCATCCAATTGGATATTTCTGCACACTACCAGAGCACTTCGATAGGAAGGCTACGATGGGCGATTGTGAGTGTTGGCAGGGAACAGTTTTCAAAATGATGTTTACACAAATGAAGTAGCTCGTAACTTCATTTATTTTGATGATATTTAAAGATTGATTATATACAAGTTTTCTCTTGTAGCTTAATCTATGGGATGAACTATTATACATTGAACGATGGTAGTTCAAGTAGTATTCGGAAAAGATATAAGGTATATTGGAGTATCTTGTAACTTCATCTTTTAAACTTATATATAGTAATGATTGTCTTATGAATGACAAAGGTTTCAGAAAAACGTTGAGACAAGGTTAGATATATGAGATCACCTTGCAACGACGATTTTTATACAGTTATAAACTGAACCCCGTGTATGTTATACATGTCAGAGGATTTCAAAGATTTGTGAAAAGTATATATGTAATATATACTGAATATTTATGACTTGGTCGCGTTAAGATATCAGCTTGGTTCATTTCTTTGACCAAGACTTCATGAGTACTGAGGAATGCATATAGTTGTTACTCAGTATACATATTATTTGGTGGGCTTGTGCCACCCTTGCTTTCTTCTTTCAATCACACAACATCAGATAGACAAGATGAAACAGGACCAAGCTCCCAATTCGCGAGCAGATAGTAAACGTTCTGCAGTTTCCTATAGGCATGATGTCGTGGTAGCTGAGGTAGGAACTACCAATAGGGCTTTCAACTTTGATGTACCAGACTTATGATCTTTTCAATTGTAATAATGGCAAAGAAATGTAAATTTATT
>NW_027417314.1:0-16087 GCF_009905375.1 Apium graveolens | reverse complement strand
ACTTGTATGAATATGGCACTAAGAGGTGGTAAAAGGATTTCTAATTGCATGTACATGATGTTAACATGTTAATTGTCAATATATGATGGCAAGTGACTCTTATAAGGTGCAAAGTGACTCTAATATGGTGAGAAGTCACTTACATGATTGATTGGAGCCAAATATGGCCCAAATTGACTTGTAGGAAAGGGGTACCAAGAGGTGGTTAAGGATGTCTAATTGCATTTACGTGATGTTAACATGTTAATTGTATCAATATATGGGGCAAGTGACTCTTATAGGTGTAAGGTACTCTAATATGGTGAACAGTGACTTACATGGTTGATTAGAGCCAAAATGTGGAACAAAATAACTTGTATGAAGTGGCATAATAGGTGGTTAAAGGATGTCAAATTGGATGTATATGATGTTAACATGTCAATTGTTGCATATATGGTGGAAAGTGACTCTTATAGGGTGCAAAGTGACTGTAATATGGTGAGAAGTGACTAACATGGTTAATTAGAACCAAAATGTGGACCAAAATTGACTTGTATGAATATTGCACTAAGAGGTGGTAAAGAGGATTTCTAATTGCATGTCCATGATGTTAACATGTTAATTGTACCAATATATGATGGCAAGTGACTCTTATAAGGTGCAAAGTGACTCTAATATGGTGAGAAGTCACTTACATGATTGATTAGAGCCAAAATGTGGCCCTAAATTGAATTATACGAAAGGGGGTACCAAGAGGTGGTTAAAGGATGTCTAATTGCATGTACATGATGTTAACATGTTAATTATATCAATATTTGGTGGCAAGTGACTCTTAAAGGGTGCAAAGTGACTCTAATATGGTGAAAAGTGACTAACATGGTTAATTAGAACCAAAATGTGGACCAAAATTGACTTGTATGAATATGGCACTAAGAGGTGGTAAAAGGATTTCTAATTGCATGTACATGATGTTAACATGTTAATTGTACCATTATATGATGGCAAGTGACTCTTATAAGGTGCAAAGCGACTCTAATATGGTGAGAAGTCACTTACATGATTGATTAGAGCCAAAATGTGGCCCAAAATTGAATTATAGGAAAGGGGTACCAAGAGGTGGTTAAAAGATGTCTAATTGCATGTACATGATGTGAACATGTTAATTGTATCAATATACGGTGGCAAGTGACTCCTATAGGGTGCAAAGTGACTCTTATAGGGTGTAAAGGTACTCTAATATGGTGAACAGTTACTTACATGGTTGATTAGAGCCAAAATGTGGAACAAAATTAACTTGTATGAAAGTGGCATTAAGAAGTGGTAAAAGGATGTCAAATTGGATGTATATGATGTTAACATGTCAATTGTTGCATATATGGTGGAAAGTGACTCTTATAGGGTGCAAAGTGACTCTAATATGGTGAGAAGTGACTAAAATGGTTAATTAGAACCAAAATGTGGACCAAAATTGACTTGTATGAATATTGCACTAAGAGGTGGTAAAAGGATTTCTAATTGCATGTCCATGATGTTAACATGTTAATTGTACCAATATATGATGGCAAGTGACTTTTATAAGGTGCAAAGTGACTCTAATATGGTGAGAAGTCGCTTACATGATTGATTAGAGCCAAAATCTGGCCCAAAATTGACTTGTATGAAAGGGGTACCAAGAGGTGATTAAAGTATGTCTAATTGCATGTACATGATGTTAACAAGTTAATTATATCACTATTTGGTGGCAAGTGACTCTTAAAGGGTGCAAAGTGACTCTAATATGGTGAAAAGTGACTAACATGGTTAATTAGAAACAAAATGTGGACCAAAATTGACTTGTATGAATATGGCACTAAGAGGTGCTAAAAGGATTTCTAATTGCATGTACATGATTTTAACATGTTAATTGTACCAATATATGATGGCAAGTGACTCTTATAAGGTGCAAAGTGACTCTAATATGGTGAGAAGTCACTTACATGATTGATTGGAGCCAAAATGTGGCCCAAAATTGACTTGTAGGAAAGGGGTACCAAGTGGTGGTTAAAGAATGTCTAATTGCATGTACATGATGTGAACATGTTAATTGTATCAATATACGGTGGCAAGTGACTCCTATAGGGTGCAAAGTGACTCTTATAGGGTGTAAAGGTAATCTAATATGGTGAACAGTGACTTACATGGTTGATTAGAGCCAAAATGTGGAACAAAATTAACTTGTATGAAAGTGGCATTAAGAGGTGGTAAAAGGATGTCAAATTGGATGTATATGATGTTAACATGTCAATTGTTGCATATATGGTGGAAAGTGACTCTTATAGGGTGCAAAGTGACTGTAATATGGTGAGAAGTGACTAAAATGGTTAATTAGAACGAAAATGTGGACCAAAATTGACTTGTATGAATATTGCACTAAGAGGTGGTAAAAGGATTTCTAATTGCATGTCCATGATGTTAACATGTTAATTGTACCAATATATGATGGCAAGTGACTTCTATAAGGTGCAAAGTGACTCTAATATGGTGAGAAGTCACTTACATGATTGATTAGAGCCAAAATCTGGCCCAAAATTGACTTGTATGAAAGGGGTACCAAGAGGTGATTAAAGGATGTCTAATTGCATGTACATGATGTTAACAACTTAATTATATCAATATTTGGTGGCAAGTGACTCTTAAAGGGTGCAAAGTGACTCTAATATGGTGAAAAGTGACTAACATGGTTAATTAGAAACAAAATGTGGACCAAAATTGACTTGTATGAATATGGCACTAAGAGGTGGTAAAAGGATTTCTAATTGCATGTACATGATGTTAACATGTTAATTGTACCAATATATGATGGCAAGTGACTCTTATAAGGTGCAAAGTGACTCTAATATGGTGAGAAGTCACTTACATGATTGATTGGAACCATAATGTGGCCCAAAATTGACTTGTAGGAAAGGGGTACCAAGAGGTGGTTAAAGGATGTCTAATTGCATTTAAGTGATGTTAACATGTTAATTGTATCAATATATGGGGCAAGTGACTCTTATAGGGTGTAAAGGTACTCTAATATGGTGAACAGTGACTTACATGGTCGATTAGAGCCAAAATGTGGAACAAAATTAACTTGTATGAAAGTGGCATTAATAGGTGGTTAAAGGATGTCAAATTGGATGTATATGATGTTAACATGTCAATTGTTGCATATATGGTGGAAAGTGACTCTTATAGGGTGCAAAGTGACTGTAATATGGTGAGAAGTGACTAACATGGTTAATTAGAACCAAAATGTGGACCAAAATTGACTTGTATGAATATTGCACTAAGAGGTGGTAAAAGGATTTCTAATTGCATGTCCATGATGTTAATATGTTAATTGTACCAATATATGATGGCAAGTGACTTCTATAAGGTGCAAACTGACTCTAATATGGTGAGAAGTCACTTACATGATTGATTAGAGCCAAAATCTGGCCCAAAATTGACTTGTACGAAAGGGGTACCAAGAGGTGAATAAAGGATGTCTAATTGCATGTACATGATGTTAACAAGTTAATTATATCAATATTTGGTGTCAAGTGACTCTTAAAGGGTGAAAAGTGACTCTAATATGGTGAAAAGTGACTCTAATATGGTGAAAAGTGACTAACATGGTTAATTAGAAACAAAATGTGGACCAAAATAAAATTATATAACACAGAAACATCAATTACAAAATCCGGGGGCATACCCCACGAGAAACAACCTGTTACCTATCAACTTAACAGCAAAAGAACTAATCTAGAACTAAATTTACAATGATTAGTACATATTTAGAATTAAGGTACTGTCCGTAGCTGCTTCCTTTTGGAACCGCCTGTTAGTTGATAGCTTCTCTCTCATTATTTGCTTGATGTGATGGACCAGTTGATGAGTTGTTTTAATCTTCCCCGGGTTATGCACACGTCTGTTCCTTTCACCCCAAATGGTATGCCCAACTACCGACAGAAAAAGAAAAGCCACAAATTCTTGTATTTTCCTCAGCTGCACCCTAAAGAAATGTCCTTGCATATAGGAATTCCAGTCCCGCACAAAAGGGAAATCCATACTACTCATAACTAAGTTCGTAAACGGACAATCAGTAAGTAAATGTTCAATACACTCTAGCTGTGCATTGCATAAAATACAGTTCCCATCCACCAGCATACCAATTCTTATCATCCGATCTCTAGTCATCAATCTGTTATGGAATGCTAACCACATAAAGAACGAACACTTCGGTATATTAAAAGGGTGCCACACCGCCTTAACCCATGGAGGTTCTGCATGATGAGCATGAATTCCGTGATAAATAGAGGCTATAGATGCTTCGTCTGAATCACCCCAAAGAATTGAGTCTGTGCGCCCTATGTTAACCAAACTAACCCTCCTTCGAAAATCCATAACTGTGGTATGGTTCGAAATGGGCAAGTCCCAATTAGACCCAGCAATAAGAGCACCCACCCTCTCCATGTTGACTGTGTTTGTAACCGAGAAAATACCAGGACCATAACAGTTCAACAGAGGTCCTCCCTCCGTCCAGGGATCATGCCAGACCAAAAACTCCGAATTTTGACCCACCTTATATTTTACAAATGACAGGGCTTCCTCCCTAGCTTTGAGAATTTTCTTGAGACACCATGAGGCGTAAGAAGGAATTCGCATAGTCCAAAATCCCCTGTTATTTACCACTTCTTTATGAACCCAAGTCACCCAAATAGAGTTATCATTCGGCCTTAACAAGCGCCAAAGATTGAAGAAGATAGCTGCTTTGTTCCTTTCAAAAAGATTAATTAACCCAAGCCCGCCTTCCTTCCTCAAGTAACAACAATCCAACCAGGACACCTTAGCCTGTTTATTCGAAGTAGTGTTGCCACCCCACAAAAACTTAGTGAACAGGGATACCAGTCGCCTAATAACACCTTTTTGCAGAAACAAATGCGACACCCAATAATTTAGCACCCCAAACAGCACTACCTTTAGCAGCAAAAGCCTACCAGCAAAGCTAAGAAATCTGGTTGTCCAACTATCAATTTTCGCACAGATTTTTAGAAATAACGGTGCACAATGGCGAATACTAAGCTTAGTAGAAACCAAAGGCAAGCCCAAGTATTTTATTGGAAGACTACCCATCTGAAACCCCGTAATAGCAATAATACGGTTCCTAATATCATTCTCCACATTACCAAAGAAGCACTGACTCTTGTTGACATTCGGGTAAAGACCTGATGCATTAGAGAACCACCTTAGACCCTGCATTAACGTTGCCGTTGATTCCGTATTGCCTTTACAGAAAAAGAACACATCATCCGCAAAAATAAGGTGTGTGATGGAAGCCTTCTTTGTGTGCCAATGATACAAAAACTCAGAAGAGTCCACTGATTTTTTAAGACATGCACTCAACACCTCCATTGCAAGCACAAAAAGGTATGGCGACAAGGGGGTCACCCTGCCTCAATCCTGATTTAGCTTCAAAGTAACCTTCTATCACACCATTGATTTTTACCGAGAGCATACAAGTCGTGATACAAGCTCTGATCCAGTTAATGAAAATAGCTGGAAACCCCATACGACCAAGAGCCTCAAATAAGAATCTCCAGTTAAGCGTATCAAAAGCTTTCCTAATATCCACTTTAAATGCACACCGAGGTTGCCCAGTATTCAAATGATAGTTCCTACAGAGAGCTTGAGCTAGCATAACATTGTCCCCAATGAGCCGACCCGGAACAAATGTTGATTGACAGGGAGAGATAATAGAAGGAAGGATTCTCCTTAATCTTGCTGTTAACATCTTAGTTATGCACTTGTAAAGAACATTACAACATGAAATCGGTTGATAATCCGACATAGAAGTTGCTGGCTGAGATTTAGGAACCAAAGCAAAAACAGACGAGTTTATAATCCGAGGCAGATGGAAGTTGTTGAAGAAATGGAGGACCGCATTAGTTACATCCACTCCTACCACACTCCAAGTGGCTAGATAGAACTCGACTGGAAAACCATCAGGTCCCGGACATTTACCCTTTGCCATACTCTTCAAAGTGTCAACTATATCCAAAGCATTGAACGAGCCCATTAACAAGTTTTTTTGGTCATCATTTAACTGAGGCAAACTAACATTCTCCGGAAAATCATCTACCACCTCCTCCTTACCCATTAGTTTCTGGAAATAATCAACCGCTACCCTCGAAATGTCCTTATGAGACGAATAAGAAACTCCAAGTTCATCATCCAGCCTCATTATTTTATTAGTGTTCCACCTTCCTTTACAAGCATTAAAAAAATATTTATTATTACCATCACCACACTTCAACCAATTGACCCTGGATTTTTGCCTCAAGAAGACCTCCTCACTCTTTAACTGAGCTAGCAGTTCCTTCCTCAGCCTCTCCTCCTCATCAAATTGTTGTATAGTAGGACAAAGAGGCAAGTGAAGTTGAAAATCTAGAAGAGCAATATTAGCTGCCTCCACCTTTTTATGGATATTTCCCCTTGCCGTGTTAAGCTTACGCATCGCCTCCTTCACCCTTCTTAACTTCACGGTTAAAACAAACCAAGGATCCCCTCTAACCTCCTTTTCCCAAGCCTCACTAACTGCTTCCATAAAACCAGGAGCTGCAATAAGGTGCACAAAGAACTGAAATGGTTTTTTGAGACGGTCCTGAACCTTTCCCAGACTGACTACAATGGGACTATGGTCCGACAATCCTCTAGGGAGGATTCTAGCAAAAGAAAGAGCAAAATTGGATATCCACTGCCCATTGACAATACATCTATCCAATTTCTTGAAACAAGGATCACTCTTGCAACTATCCCACCAGGTAAACTCAGGCCCCGAGCTATTGAGATCTACCAAACCCTCTCTGGTTAAAAACTCCCGAAAGTCTAACATGTTACGAGTCCACATCAAACCCTTGTTTGTTTCCCCCGGACCCAAACACACATTGAAATCACCCATAATACTCCACGCATTACTTCTAACTAAAGTACTGTTAACTGTTCCCAAATCCCTCCAAAGCGTTCTTCTCTCCTGGCCAGTATTAAACCCGTACACAAAAGAGACCACAAACTGTTCTCCAGAAGCTAACTTATGCACCATACCAGTTATATGTTGAGCAGACACAGACAACGTATCAAATTTCCAAATAGAACTATCAAACCCAACCCAGATACGACCATTATCATGTTGATCATAGTTAAACACCCAAGAGTAGCCTGGAGAAATATTGTGAGAAATAGCCAAAGATTGATCTTTATGGACATGTGTTTCCAAAACCGCCACAAAAGAAATATTATTACTACCAATAAATTTTTTCAAAAACTCCTGTTTATTATTTAACCCCCTAATATTATATGTACATAGGTCGATTGACATGACACCAAAATAATTATGGAGGGGTAATCCCCTGCTTCTGCTGCTTACGCAGTTTCTTCTTTTGCGACTTAGAGAGTTTAAATTCACCCATCTCCACATCTGAACCCACAGTTGCTCTTTTAACATGTTAATTGTACCAATATATGATGGCAAGTGACTCTTATAAGGTGCAAAGTGACTCTAATATGGTGAGAAGTCACTTACATGATTGATTGGAGCCATAATGTGGCCCAAAATTGACTTGTAGGAAAGGGGTACCAAGAGGTGGTTAAAGGATGTCTAATTGCATTTACGTGATGTTAACATGTTAATTGTATCAATATATGGGGCAAGTGACTCTTATAGGGTGTAAAGGTACTCTAATATGGTGAATAGTGACTTACATGGTTGATTAGAGCCAAAATGTGGAACAAAATTAACTTGTATGAAAGTGGCATTAATAGGTGGTTAAAGGATGTCAAATTGGATGTATATGATGTTAACATATCAATTGTTGCATATATGGTGGAAAGTGACTCTTATAGGGTGCAAAGTGACTGTAATATGGTGAGAAGTGACTAACATGGTTAATTAGAACCAAAATGTGGACCAAAATTGACTTGTATGAATATTGCACTAAGAGGTGGTAAAAGGATTTCTAATTGCATGTCCATGATGTTAACATGTTAATTGTACCAATATATGATGGCAAGTGACTTCTATAAGGTGCAAACTGACTCTAATATGGTGAGAAGTCACTTACATGATTGATTAGAGCCAAAATCTGGCCCAAAATTGACTTGTACGAAAGGGGTACCAAGAGGTGAATAAAGGATGTCTAATTGCATGTACATGATGTTAACAAGTTAATTATATCAATATTTGGTGGCAAGTGACTCTTAAAGGGTGAAAAGTGACTCTAATATGGTGAAAAGTGACTCTAATATGGTGAAAAGTGACTAACATGGTTAATTAGAAACAAAATGTGGACCAAAATTGACTTGTATGAATATGGCACTAAGAGGTGGTAAAAGGATTTCTAATTGCATGTACATGATGTTAACATGTTAATTGTACCAATATATGATGGCAAGTGACTCTTATAAGGTGCAAAGTGACTCTAATATGGTGAGAAGTCACTTACATGATTGATTGGAGCCATAATGTGGCCCAAAATTGACTTGTAGGAAAGGGGTACCAAGAGGTGGTTAAAGGATGTCTAATTGCATTTACGTGATGTTAACATGTTAATTGTATCAATATATGGGGCAAGTGACTCTTATAGGGTGTAAAGGTACTCTAATATGGTGAACAGTGACTTACATGGTTGATTAGAGCCAAAATGTGGAACAAATTAACTTGTATGAAAGTGGCATTAATAGGTGGTTAAAGGATGTCAAATTGGATGTATATGATGTTAACATGTCAATTGTTGCATATATGGTGGAAAGTGACTCTTACAGGGTGCAAAGTGACTGTAATATGGTGAGAAGTGACTAACATGGTTAATTAGAACCAAAATGTGGACCAAAATTGACTTGTATGAATATTGCACTAAGAGGTGGTAAAAGGATTTCTAATTGCATGTCCATGATGTTAACATGTTAATTGTACCAATATATGATGGCAAGTGACTTCTATAAGGTGCAAAGTGACTCTAATATGGTGAGAAGTCACTTACATGATTGATTAGAGCCAAAATCTGGCCCAAAATTGACTTGTACGAAAGGGGTACCAAGAGGTGATTAAAGGATGTCTAATTGCATGTACATGATGTTAACAAGTTAATTATATCAATATTTGGTGGCAAGTGACTCTTAAAGGGTGCAAAGTGACTCTAATATGGTGAAAAGTGACTAACATGGTTAATTAGAAACAAAATGTGGACCAAAATTGACTTGTATGAATATGGCACTAAGAGGTGGTAAAAGGATTTCTAATTGCATGTACATGATGTTAACATGTTAATTGTACCAATATATGATGGCAAGTGACTCTTATAAGGTGCAAAGTGACTCTAATATGGTGAGAAGTCACTTACATGATTGATTGGAGCCATAATGTGGCCCAAAATTGACTTGTAGGAAAGGGGTACCAAGAGGTGGTTAAAGGATGTCTAATTGCATTTACATGATGTTAACATGTTAATTGTATCAATATATGGGGCAAGTGACTCTTATAGGGTGTAAAGGTACTCTAATATGGTGAACAGTGACTTACATGGTTGATTAGAGCCAAAATGTGGAACAAAATTAACTTGTATGAAAGTGGCATTAATAGGTGGTTAAAGGATGTCAAATTGGATGTATATGATGTTAACATGTCAATTGTTGCATATATGGTGGAAAGTGACTCTTACAGGGTGCAAAGTGACTGTAATATGGTGAGAAGTGACTAACATGGTTAATTAGAACCAAAATGTGGACCAAAATTGACTTGTATGAATATTGCACTAAGAGGTGGTAAAAGGATTTCTAATTGCATGTCCATGATGTTAACATGTTAATTGTACCAATATATGATGGCAAGTGACTTCTATAAGGTGCAAAGTGACTCTAATATGGTGAGAAGTCACTTACATGATTGATTAGAGCCAAAATCTGGCCCAAAATTGACTTGTACGAAAGGGGTACCAAGAGGTGATTAAAGGATGTCTAATTGCATGTACATGATGTTAACAAGTTAATTATATCAATATTTGGTGGCAAGTGACTCTTGAAGGCTGAAAAGTGACTCTAATATGGTGAAAAGTGACTAACATGGTTAATTAGAAACAAAATGTGGACCAAAATTGACTTGTATGAATATGGCACTAAGAGGTGGTAAAAGGATTTCTAATTGCATGTACATGATGTTAACATGTTAATTGTACCAATATATGATGGCAAGTGACTCTTATAAGGTGCAAAGTGACTCTAATATGGTGAGAAGTCACTTACATGATTGATTGGAGCCATAATGTGGCCCAAAATTGACTTGTAGGAAAGGGGTACCAAGAGGTGGTTAAAGGATGTCTAATTGCATTTACGTGATGTTAACATGTTAATTGTATCAATATATGGGGCAAGTGACTCTTATAGGGTGTAAAGGTACTCTAATATGGTGAACAGTGACTTACATGGTTGATTAGAGCCAAAATGTGGAACAAAATTAACTTGTATGAAAGTGGCATTAATAGGTGGTTAAAGGATGTCAAATTGGATGTATATGATGTTAACATGTCAATTGTTGCATATATGGTGGAAAGTGACTCTTACAGGGTGCAAAGTGACTGTAATATGGTGAGAAGTGACTAACATGGTTAATTAGAACCAAAATGTGGACCAAAATTGACTTGTATGAATATTGCACTAAGAGGTGGTAAAAGGATTCCTAATTGCATGTCCATGATGTTAACATGTTAATTGTACCAATATATGATGGCAAGTGACTTCTATAAGGTGCAAAGTGACTCTAATATGGTGAGAAGTCACTTACATGATTGATTAGAGCCAAAATCTGGCCCAAAATTGACTTGTACGAAAGGGGTACCAAGAGGTGATTAAAGGATGTCTAATTGCATGTACATGATGTTAACAAGTTAATTATATCAATATTTGGTGGCAAGTGACTCTTAAAGGGTGCAAAGTGACTCTAATATGGTGAAAAGTGACTAACATGGTTAATTGGAAACAAAATGTGGACCAAAATTGACTTGTATGAATATGGCACTAAGAGGTGGTAAAAGGATTTCTAATTGCATGTACATGATGTTAACATGTTAATTGTACAAATATATGATGGCAAGTGACTCTTATAAGGTGCAAAGTGACTCTAATATGGTGAGAAGTCACTTACATGATTGATTGGAGCCATAATGTGGCCCAAAATTGACTTGTAGGAAAGGGGTACCAAGAGGTGGTTAAAGGATGTCTAATTGCATTTACGTGATGTTAACATGTTAATTGTATCAATATATGGGGCAAGTGACTCTTATAGGGTGTAAAGGTACTCTAATATGGTGAACAGTGACTTACATGGTTGATTAGAGCCAAAATGTGGAACAAAATTACTTGTATGAAAGTGGCATTAATAGGTGGTTAAAGGATGTCAAATTGGATGTATATGATGTTAACATGTCAATTGTTGCATATATGGTGGAAAGTGACTCTTACAGGGTGCAAAGTGACTGTAATATGGTGAGAAATGACTAACATGGTTAATTAGAACCAAAATGTGGACCAAAATTGACTTGTATGAATATTGCACTAAGAGGTGGTAAAAGGATTTCTAATTGCATGTCCATGATGTTAACATGTTAATTGTACCAATATATGATGGCAAGTGACTTCTATAAGGTGCAAAGTGACTCTAATATGGTGAGAAGTCACTTACATGATTGATTAGAGCCAAAATCTGGCCCAAAATTGACTTTTACGAAAGGGGTACCAAGAGGTGATTAAAGGATGTCTAATTGCATGTACATGATGTTAACAAGTTAATTATATCAATATTTGGTGGCAAGTGACTCTTAAAGGGTGAAAAGTGACTCTAATATGGTGAAAAGTGACTAACATGGTTAATTAGAAACAAAATGTGGACCAAAATTGACTTGTATTAATATGGCACTAAGAGGTGGTAAAAGGATTTCTAATTGCATGTACATGATGTTAACATGTTAATTGTACCAATATATGATGGCAAGTGACTCTTATAAGGTGCAAAGTGACTCTAATATGGTGAGAAGTCACTTACATGATTGATTGGAGCCATAATGTGGCCCAAAATTGACTTGTAGGAAAGGGATACCAATAAAGGATGTCTAATTGCATTTACGTGATGTTAACATGTTAATTGTATCAATATATGGGGCAAGTGACTCTTATAGGGTGTAAAGGTACTCTAATATGGTGAACAGTGACTTACATGGTTGATTAGAGCCAAAATGTGGAACAAAATTAACTTGTATGAAAGTGGCATTAATAGGTGGTTAAAGGATGTCAAATTGGATGTATATGATGTTAACATGTCAATTGTTGCATATATGGTGGAAAGTGACTCTTATAGGGTGCAAAGTGACTGCAATATGGTGAGAAGTGACTAACATGGTTAATTAGAACCAAAATGTGGACCAAAATTGACTTGTATGAATATTGCACTAAGAGGTGGTAAAAGGATTTCTAATTGCATGTCCATGATGTTAACATGTTAATTGTACCAATATATGATGGCAAGTGACTTCTATAAGGTGCAAACTGACTCTAATATGGTGAGAAGTCACTTACATGATTGATTAGAGCCAAAATCTGGCCCAAAATTGACTTGTAGGAAAGGGGTACCAAGAGGTGATTAAAGGATGTCTAATTGCATGTACATGATGTTAACAAGTTAATTATATCAATATTTGGTGGCAAGTGACTCTTAAAGGGTGCAAAGTGACTCTAATATGGTGAAAAGTGACTAACATGGTTAATTAGAAACAAAATGTGGACCAAAATTGACTTGTATGAATATGGCACTAAGAGGTGGTAAAAGGATTTCTAATTGCATGTACATGATGTTAACATGTTAATTGTACAAATATATGATGGCAAGTGACTCTTATAAGGTGCAAAGTGACTCTAATATGGTGAGAAGTCACTTACATGATTGATTGGAGCCATAATGTGGCCCAAAATTGACTTGTAGGAAAGGGGTACCAAGAGGTGGTTAAAGGATGTCTAATTGCATTTACGTGATGTTAACATGTTAATTGTATCAATATATGGGGCAAGTGACTCTTATAGGGTTGTAAAGGTACTCTAATATGGTGAACAGTGACTTACATGGTTGATTAGAGCCAAAATGTGGAACAAAATTAACTTGTATGAAAGTGGCATTAATAGGTGGTTAAAGGATGTCAAATTGGATGTATATGATGTTAACATGTCAATTGTTGCATATATGGTGGAAAGTGACTCTTACAGGGTGCAAAGTGACTGTAATATGGTGAGAAGTGACTAACATGGTTAATTAGAACCAAAATGTGGACCAAAATTGACTTGTATGAATATTGCACTAAGAGGTGGTAAAAGGATTTCTAATTGCATGTCCATGATGTTAACATGTTAATTGTACCAATATATGATGGCAAGTGACTTCTATAAGGTGCAAAGTGACTCTAATATGGTGAGAAGTCACTTACATGATTGATTAGAGCCAAAATCTGGCCCAAAATTGACTTGTACGAAAGGGGTACCAAGAGGTGATTAAAGGATGTCTAATTGCATGTACATGATGTTAACAAGTAATTATATCAATATTTGGTGGCAAGTGACTCTTGAAGGCTGAAAAGTGACTCTAATATGGTGAAAAGTGACTAACATGGTTAATTAGAAACAAAATGTGGACCAAAATTGACTTGTATGAATATGGCCTAAGAGGTGGTAAAAGGATTTCTAATTGCATGTACATGATGTTAACATGTTAATTGTACCAATATATGATGGCAAGTGACTCTTATAAGGTGCAAAGTGACTCTAATATGGTGAGAAGTCACTTACATGATTGATTGGAGCCATAATGTGGCCCAAAATTGACTTGTAGGAAAGGGGTACCAAGAGGTGGTTAAAGGATGTCTAATTGCATTTACGTGATGTTAACATGTTAATTGTATCAATATATGGGGCAAGTGACTCTTATAGGGTGTAAAGGTACTCTAATATGGTGAACAGTGACTTACATGGTTGATTAGAGCCAAAATGTGGAACAAAATTAACTTGTATGAAAGTGGCATTAATAGGTGGTTAAAGGATGTCAAATTGGATGTATATGATGTTAACATGTCAATTGTTGCATATATGGTGGAAAGTGACTCTTACAGGGTGCAAAGTGACTGTAATATGGTGAGAAGTGACTAACATGGTTAATTAGAACCAAAATGTGGACCAAAATTGACTTGTATGAATATTGCACTAAGAGGTGGTAAAAGGATTTCTAATTGCATGTCCATGATGTTAACATGTTAATTGTACCAATATATGATGGCAAGTGACTTCTATAAGGTGCAAAGTGACTCTAATATGGTGAGAAGTCACTTACATGATTGATTAGAGCCAAAATCTGGCCCAAAATTGACTTGTACGAAAGGGGTACCAAGAGGTGATTAAAGGATGTCTAATTGCATGTACATGATGTTAACAAGTTAATTATATCAATATTTGGTGGCAAGTGACTCTTGAAGGCTGAAAAGTGACTCTAATATGGTGAAAGTGACTAACATGGTTAATTAGAAACAAAATGTGGACCAAAATTGACTTGTATGAATATGGCACTAAGAGGTGGTAAAAGGATTTCTAATTGCATGTACATGATGTTAACATGTTAATTGTACCAATATATGATGGCAAGTGACTCTTATAAGGTGCAAAGTGACTCTAATATGGTGAGAAGTCACTTACATGATTGATTGGAGCCATATGTGGCCCAAAATTGACTTGTAGGAAAGGGGTACCAAGAGGTGGTTAAAGGATGTCTAATTGCATTTACGTGATGTTAACATGTTAATTGTATCAATATATGGGGCAAGTGACTCTTATAGGGTGTAAAGGTACTCTAATATGGTGAACAGTGACTTACATGGTTGATTAGAGCCAAAATATGGAACAAAATTAACTTGTATGAAAGTGGCATTAATAGGTGGTTAAAGGATGTCAAATTGGATGTATATGATGTTAACATGTCAATTGTGCATATATGGTGGAAAGTGACTCTTACAGGGTGCAAAGTGACTGTAATATGGTGAGAAGTGACTAACATGGTTAATTAGAACCAAAATGTGGACCAAATTGACTTGTTATGAATATGTCACTAAGAGGTGGTAAAAGGATTCCTAATTGCATGTCCATGATGTTAACATGTTAATTGTACCAATATATGATGGCAAGTGACTTCTATAAGGTGCAAAGTGACTCTAATATGGTGAGAAGGTCACTTACATGATTGATTAGAGCCAAAATCTGGCCCAAAATTGACTTGTACGAAAGGGGTACCAAGAGGTGATTAAAGGATGTCTAATTGCATGTACATGATGTTAACAAGGTAATTATATCAATATTTGGTGGCAAGTGACTCTTAAAGGGTGCAAAGTGACTCTAATATGGTGAAAAGTGACTAACATGGTTAATTAGAAACAAAATGTGGACCAAAATTGACTTGTATGAATATGGCACTAAGAGGTGGTAAAAGGATTTCTAATTGCATGTACATGATGTTAACATGTTAATTGTACCAATATATGATGGCAAGTGACTCTTATAAGGTGCAAAGTGACTCTAATATGGTGAGAAGTCACTTACATGATTGATTGGAGCCAAAATGTGGCCCAAAATTGACTTGTAGGAAAGGGGTACCAAGAGGTGGTTAAAGGATGTCTAATTGCATTTACGTGATGTTAACATGTTAATTGTATCAATATATGGGGCAAGTGACTCTTATAGGGTGTAAAGGTACTCTAATATGGTGAACAGTGACTTACATGGTTGATTAGAGCCAAAATGTGGAACAAAATTAACTTGTATGAAAGTGGCATTAATAGGTGGTTAAAGGATGTCAAATTGGATGTATATGATGTTAACATGTCAATTGTTGCATATATGGTGGAAAGTGACTCTTATAGGGTGCAAAGTGACTCTAATATGGTGAGAAGTGACTAACATGGTTAATTAGAACCAAAATGTGGACCAAAATTGACTTGTATGAATATTGCACTAAGAGGTGGTAAAAGGATTTCTA
>NW_027417313.1:0-39277 GCF_009905375.1 Apium graveolens | reverse complement strand
ACCATCTGCTGCCCAGTCATTCTCTTATGTAATAAAAGCCCTTTCCTTTTGTTTGAGTAGATCAAAGTATTTTTGCTTATAATCCACAGACTCAAACCTTTTCTTACTGGAATCTGACTTTCTACACTCATTTGCAAAATGCCCTGCCAAGCCACATTTGAAACATTTGAATTTTGACTTATCCACCATGTTTCTATTTGGCTTGACTGCTCCAAAGTTCTTCTTAAACTTGAGTTTGGCAAATCTCCTGGAAAGAAATGCTAGGTGCTCATCAATGTCCTCCATGTCATCTTGGCTCAATGAATCTTCATTTTCTACTGCAATCCCCTTGCCCTTACTTTCACAGACCTTAGAAGTTGACTCAACAACTTCCATCTTCACTTCCTTCTCCTTTTCCAAATCAGCAACTAGTGCAATGGATCCTCCTTTCTTCTTTCCTCTCTCCATCCTTTCATCCTGCTCTATCTCAAGCTCATAGGTCTTCAGGATGCCATACAGTCTCTCCAAAGTAAACTCTTTATAATCTTGTGAGTTTCTTAATGAGACTGTCATTGGTTTCCATTCCTTTGGAAGAGATCTAAGGAATTTCAGATTAGAGTCTTTAGTCTGATAGACTCTTCCATGCAACTTAAGAGCATTTAGTAGTTTTTGGAATCTACTAAAAATATCAGTGAGTGACTCACTTTCCTCATTGTGAAAATGCTCATATTGCTGAATCAAGAGCTGCATTTTATTTTCTCTAACTTGCTCGGTGCCATCACAGATTATCTGTATAGTATCCCAGACTTCCTTGGCAGTTTTGCAGTTAATAATGTTGTCAAACATGTCTGCATCAACTCCATTGAACAGAATGTTCATGGCCTTTTTATCCTTCCTGACTTGTTCAATGTCAGGATCAGACCATTCGTGTCTGGGCTTGGGAACCGATGGCTCGTTTACTGTTGCAGCTCTCATTGGAACATGAGGACCTCTTTCTATGCAGTCCACATAGGCCTCATCTTGAGAAAGCATATGAAGATACATCTTTACCTTCAAATGATGGTAATTATCTTTATCTAGAAAAGGAATCTTGACTCCAACGTCTTTCTTGTTCATCTTGCTGAATTGTTTTGATCTTTAAACTCTTTGTAGATTAAGAGCTCGCTCTGATACCAATTGTTAGTCCCTTAACAATATAGCAAGAATTACAGAAGGGGGGTTGAATGGAATTCTTGAATCTTTTTCTCGAAATAAAAATGTTCAACTCGAATATAGATATAAGTGTTTTGATTAGCACAATGCGGAATATAAACTTAATTGAATCAAAACATAAGTAATTAAAAACAAGAGTCTTTAAAAACTTTCTAGTAGATTTAAACAATTCCACCAGAGATATATATTATATATCGAGAGGACTCTGTGTGCAAGAATTCTCACAGCTGCTTACAAATCGAAATACTGAGAATACAGGAAAATGCTAATGATTCCGCTTACAAAAATTTCTCTGTTTTTGTATCTCAACACTTCTTTTCTATTTGCTACGTTCTTGGTTTATATATTACCAAGATTACAAAGTCAAAAAGACTGAATAAATATAAAAACTATCAGTCTTAAGTTTTGCTGCTTTTCGTCCTCTATTACCCAGTTAATGAGCTTCCACAGTAGATTTGTATACATCTCGACGGCTGTGCTCAGCTTTCACTGTTCAACTGCTGTTTGAATTCTTTATATGATCATCCGTTGGATTCTTTGAACATCCGTTGGATATATGATCATCCGTCGACTTTCTGAACATCCGTTGATGACTTCATTGATCATCCGTCGACTGTTATACTGAACATCCGTTGATAGTTATTTTGATCATCCGTCGATGGCTTTGTTAATCATCCGCCGGTAGCTATTTTGGCACTTGACTTCATTTCACTTATACAGAATTACAAGACATCATTTATATACAATTAATCAACATATTCTGCATATCTAGTTAAAATCAACATGACCTATAGGCTACTACAGAATCTATACAAAGATGTATACATAACTGTGCTACAGACTTATTATTACATAAGCTACTCACTCGATGGATAATAAGTTAACATCCGTCGGGACTATAATGAGTTATCCGTCGGGACTATAATTCTTATCCGTCGAGTGCTACATTATTCCACTAAGTAAAATCCACTTAGATGTTTTGTTTATGAAATCATCAAGTACACAACATATGCACAACAATAAGGGATCTAGAAAACAAATTGGCTATTTGTTTAGCTATTTTTTTTTCACAATTATATTATAGTTGAATTTTGTTCTGGCTGGTTCTAATATTATAATAAATCTTTCGTTTGTTCGTAAAAAAATAAAAACCTTTAATTTTGAAAACCTACAAAAAAAAGATTAGAGAATATTATTCTCATTAATGATAGACAGACCCTAGCATTTACATATTTAGCCTTAATTACTCGACTGCTATTTTTTTAAATAAATAAATTCCATATATTACAATCTAACCTCCACTTGAGATGTACAAACTGCTTTTAAATTAAGAAAATAGAGAGTATTCATAAAATTGGAACTCCAACAAGATTTTAGAAACTCTTCAAAATCTTACGAGTCTCTTTATTGTAAGAGTTAATCACTTTATATTTTATTACAAAATAATATTAGGGTTCACTTTTTCTCTTCACTTTGTATTGTACTCCTTTTCAATAAAAATAATTTAATATTAAAATATTATTTAAAGAGTGAATATAAAAAATATTGTTGGAGATGAATCTATACTATATTATAATAGATGAAATATTAAAAGTTTGGTAGTCGGCCGGTCGGTACTTGATGAAATTACTTAATTATCCTTACTTAATTATTTCAATTCTAATTATTGGGTCGATCAATTCTAATTCTAATTGATATTGAAGTTAACTTCCTTTAGTGCTTTACCAATTACAATTTTATTTTATATCGAACTCTATATCATTATAATTTATATTAAATTCAACTTCTTCTACCAATTTATATTTTAATTCATATTGAGTTATATATTATTCTAATTTGTTATTTCGGGCTAAATTAATAAGCAAACTAAATATAATTATTAAGATTTAGTTGATATGTCATGTGAATCGGGTTAAGATAAAATAATAATACTATTAGTTCTCCTAAAAAAATTATACAAATGAACTTTGATAAATAAAATAATATATTTTATTTATCCAGGATAAAAAAATACATTATACAATTGACTCAGACTAACACAAATAAGTTCCTAAGAGTCAATTTTTTATATTATATTTAAAAAGTGACTTCAGATATTATTGGAGATACTCTTGCACAATTACACTTGTTAAATAAGATCAACCAACTCTACTATAGAAGTATGTTATTATTATTTTAATAATAATAATAATTTTATGGGTTATATATTAATTATATTAACTATTTATTGTACTGAATTAAATTAAGTGACCAATTAGATTTTAATTTATGTATGGATTAAATGAATATCCATAGCAAGACAAATAATAATGAGAAATTTAATTAGAATTTATATCTATAAAGAGTTATAACCCTAACATATCAAGTAGATGACTACTTCTAGCTATGACCTAAGGAGGAGTACTGGTCGAGTAAAACAATAATTAAGAATATTATACTGATTTATAATTATTGTATTATAGATTTGGGTATGTCCCCTTCGGTTTAATCCCAATAATTAGATATAATAAATATAAGGTGCTTGTCTCTATTTTAGAAAACTATGTATTTCCAGAATTGTTAGAGTTTATCGGTACAGAGTAATATTTTAGAAAACTATGGGGGTTGAATACTAAATTACTGATCAACCTTTATTTAACAGCACCATTCGGAGTTCAAAAGACCAGGCGGCAGCTTACAAGTGCAAGTGGGAAATGATTGCACAAACAAGCATCTTTCTATCCATTTATCTCTATTAGTCTATATTGAATGTGGAAAATGATGGCTGCAGGTCTACAATTCCATTCCAACCCCATTCTTGTGTTATTGGAGCAATGTATCTATGACGAATTCGATGTAAAGAGAAAAAGAATGGAATAAGACTCTCCTTTCAATCAAAACTTTCCATTTTGCTCTCATTGCTGTCACACAAATTACATTCATTTAGACCAAAAGATTAGATAGATGGGATGCCTTTTACCATCCTAAGAAATGTTACAGAATCAAAGATATAACTGTTTCATAGTTCAGATACTTGAAATCTCTTGTATATCACATTTTTAGATCCCGGCAAAATCATTCAGACGAGTTTACACTTAATTTATGAGTATATGACTGACTCATGGTTAATCGAAAACATGGTGGAGGTGCGAATATAAAGAATTAAAAGCTTAACTAAGAGGCGCGTATGATACACATAATGCTATGCTTTCTTCTTCGATTTTATAGGAACTCCTTTGTACATCTTAACTTTTTCCTTCAATGCATCTCGCCTTGGCCTTGCTATTGTGTTGTTAGGATCAAATAGCAAGACTTCTTCAAATGCCTTCAGAGCAGGTGTCCATTCTTTTTTGGTCTCATACGCATCACCCAGGTTGTTCCAAGCCGTAACATAGCCTGGTTGGATTCTCACAGCAGTCTCAAACTGAGCAATGCCTTTGTCAACCTTCCCATCCCGAGTGTAACTCACGCCAAGAGCATTATAAACCTGTGATGATATATTAAATGCAGGGACATATATACATGGGATAAGTCACCATATTCACCATAAAATGTGCGATGGAGATGTGTGTATATATGCGCATTTTGTCTATCATGCATAGTATAGATCATATATGTTGTTTCACAAGCTTAAAGAAATCAGAGATGATATCATACTTGCGCAAGATCCTGTTCATCTCCATCCCATTTTTCAATTGCCTGAAGTAAGAATTTAGTAGCAGCAGGGTAAACTTTTCTACGTAACATCACTGCTCCAAGTTCAAATAACTCTGTTGCACTAGCGTCCCCACTTCTTACTTGTTCCTGAGGATCACTAAAATCAACAATAGATAGGGGATAGAACAAACATGTCGAAAATATATTGCTACTCTTATATATCCTAGTATAGAAGGCAGTATGTAGAAATCATGTGTTATAACTTGAATGGCATTTATGTTTGTTTGCTTCTATTTACACAAGTCTCTATTACTGCACTCGCAGTTACTTTCAAGCAGTAGATAAAAATAAAAAAATTAATCTGTGAATTCTCCTTTTACTTTTTCATTTTTGGCATGGGTAACTTGTTGCAAGCTGAGATGTTTTCAGAAGTCAAAAGTTTGAGACATACTAGTATAAGAACAATGAGCTGACCAGGACATTAACAAATTGATATACAAGCACATTCTGGCAGGTTTGAACATTTAGACATATATGTGTGGGAGTGAGCTAAATACACCATTAGTCGAAAGGCCATAAAAAAATGAACCTCCTAACTTAAGACAAGACAACAAAGTAATTCATATTCACATAATAAAATTTATGAAGTGCATTGTGTTGCGCTGTAAAGAAAGATTATATCTATTATAGAAATAAACCTGCAATTCTTTTGCTGAAAGGTCGAGTTCTCTACGAACAAGTACTTGACGAATTACAAAAAAAGTCCCAACCCCAAGCAAGCCTAGCAATGAAAGCACATACGAAAGCTGGATTCCCAATTCAAATAACTCCCCAATTTCATAAACAGGATCTATCTGGGCATATTCACTTGCGGGTGCCGCTTGTGAAGATGCCAACCATGAGACTGGTCCACACAAGAAAGTAGACACACCTACTAGTTGTCCTTTTAAATTCATGTTATCGTCATCAGCCAAAAGGGAGTCTGAAAAATTGGAAAGAGAACATTCGCTTATGTCAACGAAGCAGTTTTCGCTCAAACTTGTGAGGTATGCTTGAAACATGATAATTAAATATTTTAAGTCATTTTTACATCCATGCAAAGTAAACATTATTAATAATTTTATAATCAAACACCACAAAGGAGGGAAAGTAAAAACAAGGATAGAGCTTTGGCTTCTGGGAGAGTCTGGGAATTGGTAAAGCAACAAATTGGTGCAAAGAAAACAATATCAAATTGAGGACCAAATTTTATTGCAAGATTCAGATACTCCTAAAAACGAGACTATAACTCACCAGCTCTGAGACTTGGAGTAATTCACAGTGTACAAAAAAATCACATATAATGCTAAAAAGCAAGTGGCAGGTACAACTTACAAACTAAGAATGAAATCTTAACCTTAAGGCATGCAATGTTGTCCGATATATGCGATCTAAACATAAAATGAAATTACTTTATAGATTTGAAACTTAAGATATTAAGAAAAGAGAAAGTTAGCCAGTATATTGTTTGTAAATATACAAGCCCAGTGACAAAGTGGCATTTTATCTTGATAAAAAAAACAGCTTTAATGTGCAACAAATTATACGTGTTCTGAAATTGCCTTATGGAAAATAAGTAAAGTGGCAAGTGCTGAAGGACAGGATCTGGCTTCCAAGCTTTCTAGCGTATTTCCCACAAAGATGAATAAACGCAAACACATGACTACATCGATATAAAGATACCAGACATACAATTAATACTTAATAGAGTTACATATAGACCAGATAACATCTATAATCACTACTAGATCAGCCTAATATTAACTGATTACCTTTGTATCTTCTTGAGGACATGAGTGGTAATATGGGCAGTCGTCTTCCATATATCTGATTCAATAATCATCAAATGTAAACTTAGATATGTATATTCATAATTTCCAAACCTACACTAATCATCAAGATCATAAACATGTTGGCGGAAAATCGGGGAGCAACAGATTATAAGAAAACATATCTATGATAATGTGTTATGCAGTGTTGTGAAAGGCGTAAACTCACAGAAGTGCTAAAATCAAAAACTTATATTTTATGAAGAGCCATAAAAGAATTCAAGTGCAGCAGTGGCCAAGTCAAGCTAAACCTTCATCACCTTTCTTAAAAGAGATTTCGAAAAGTTCCATAGGCTGCGTTGAAGGTGGACGAGATTAGGGTTATTTTGGCTTCATTTATAAGATCTGCTCAGCTTTAAGCATAACCTACGGAGTTGTTGCAAGTTTTCCCTCAGATTTTAGTGGATCTTTCTAAATCTTGCTTTATTTACAAACTGAAACTTTCAAGAAGTCCTACTTTTCGACTTGCAAATACTGTCCCAACCAAGGCTTCATGTTATCATGTTTTACATTACACTAGTGCAATAAAATGTAAGGAGAAGGTGGCCAATAAAGTTTCAATCAAGTTACAAGCAAAAACAGATGGAAAAGAATCAGATTGATAATGGAAAAGTACATAATCAAGAACCATCAAAGGGAAAAGCATCATTTCTCTCATCCCCTACCTTAAATATCACTATTCACCAATTTCAGTTATCCAATGCAAAGCAGACACTAAACTAAGATCATTAAAATAAGTTTAGCCATATTAAACCATAATAAACCATAATAAAAGCTTCTATATATCCATGTGAAAGTCTACTAAATTACAAATACAATAACTGAAAAGATAAAATCTTTTGACAGATTCTATCACAAACACAACAAATCATCAATATGAAACACTAACAACAAACAAACTTGCATAAACCTTTACAATATTGATATATATTATATACAAAAACAACAAAATGCAGAAAATAACAAGCATTACCAAAAGAAACTTTATAAATACATATACAAACACACACAATCACATGCAAATGATTTACCTGAAGAGAGAGTTTGTGGTTCTTGAACTTGGGCTTGATGGGTATTCTTGGTTGAGTTGATCCACGGCTTTGAAACTCAGAAACAGGATATTTATGGGTGGTATAAATTAAATTTACAAGAACATTGTGAGACCCATGTGAGTAAAGATGAAGAGGAGCTGAAGCATTAGAGTGGAGCAGCATTTCTACTACTATGATGTTATATTTATCAAGTGTCAGAATATATGTAAGAAAAGCATCTCTCAAGAATCCCAAACTGTGTGTCTGAAGATAAGTTTATCTTATGTATGATATTGTCTTTGCTTTAAACCGGATCAGACCGGATTCTTTTAGCTTGACCCGGCCATCAACCGGTCCAACCCGGTTCAAGATTCTTTCAAAGATAATTAGAAAATGGACTGGGATTAGAATTAGAATTGTGGAATTCATGTTTAATATTTTTTGTGCCTTATCTTTTTGCTCATTTTTTTTGCGATTTGTTCTCTTGGTGCTTTTTTAAATGAAAATAACACACTAGTTTTGCAGATTATATGCACAAAAATTGGCAATATTTTTAAATCTTTTACTAATTAATGATATACACGATATACACGCACACGTTAGAAGTTGAACTCTTGACATCACGCAATGAATACAAGAGCTCAACCATCGCAACAACCCTTCGTTGGCGGCAATATTTATTTATAATGGTTTTGTTTATGTCAGATTTTGTTATATGTAGAACCCTGCCTGCTTTTATATATCTTTATGTTAAAAAAACACTAGTTAAATATAGAACACAAAACATAAAAGGGAATGCCGCACTTGACCACAGTGAGTCAATGGCAATGTACATTTTCAAGCTTTGCCTCACAAGAAACTTTTTTTAAAGGTATAACTTATAACTCAAAATTCTACTCCTTAACAAGAGCAACTATTAATAAGACAATACATTGTGGCTTGTGAAATTTGTTCTGCAGTTGTGCCTAGGTCGGGGATGATAACAAGGGACTAGAGCCATCGCTACAAGAAAGTACTCTCAATGAAGCTAGAATGTGAGATCCTTAGGGTCCTCGATTATCTTAGCTAGTGTTTGCAAGAAGGATGCTAGATCAGCACCATAAATTACACGATGATCAGCTGTAACATTTACCTGTAAAGTATGTGTTTACCCAAAGTAAGAAATTAACTCCTCCACAAGAAAAAAGGCAAGGTAATATAAGCTAGATTGATATAACCAAATTAATTTACCTGCATCTGGTTTTTCATGCCAATGCGGCCATCCTTAGTACCAACAATAGTGGGCTGAGATGCTCCTACAGCCATAATTGCACCCTGCAAAAGTATGTAAAAAATGTCAATATCCACGATTCATAGAGGTAACTTGTAAAGATGCCTCAAGAGAAATTTTACACTTACAGTTCCTGGTGGCAAGATGGCATCAAAGCGATCCACGCCAAACATGCCCAGGTTGGAGAGAGTAAAAGTGCCTAATGACCAGCAAACAGCACCATTTAACAATGAATGAAATGGCATATTTAATATCAATACAACAGTGCAGCAGCCGAAGATGACATTTTTAGGTAGAAATGAGGCTACAATTTGTAGAATAAGCGTGCAACAAAAAGAATCCCTGATATGTATAATAGTTTATCTGTTTATGACAAAAGTAAAGTTGTGCTTTCAGGAATAATAAGATTTAGGTGAGCCGGTTGTATGTGAAAATTATGAATTCGAAAGTGATTGACCCATCTGAATGAACGCATGGGGTTTTCATATAAATATATTTACTTTGACATGGGAGGAAAGAAGTAAGATATTATGTTGCAGGCATTAACTGGAAACTACAAATAACAAGAGCATTTGACAATTTGTTATTTAACCCTTTGCAGAGACCGTTGCATTAATCTGTCTAATTGAGTTCATTTGACCATGTATATTACATACACACAAAACAAGATAAAATTCAACAGAGGTCCGAGTGTCTAAGAACCAAGTCATGCACAACCAAAAAACTAAATAGAAAATAACATACAAGGTAGACAGCAAGAGGTATCGTCACTTTGTATCCTTGTAATAAATAAATAAATAAGCTTGGAAGCACGGAATGCTTTTACACATTTTTATACATATTTACATAAATATTTATGCTTAATTTTGTAATATAAATTACAAAATAATTATAGGTAATAAATCTTTATATACAATAAATCCATAAATATTTTCTTTTTTTTACATGTAGTTGTCAAGTATTGAACCCTACAACTTTCTCCATAACCAATGATACATGTATAATATTAAACTTTTATATCGAGTTCTCAAGTATGGAACCCTATAACGCATGGTGACAACTTAATGACCAAATATACAACTAATGCTTAGATATATCTACGCTTATATATATAGGGTCTAACTAGCACTTAAATGCTTCATGCTTCAATGCAAAGTGACTGGCCACTTCTCAACCAATATAGGATCTACACTGTGAAAGCAGCAATGTTTCTTTACTGAAGGTGCTGTTATCAAGGATATCAAGAAGTAGATTACTTCAATAAATTGACAGTTGTTGATTTACACTGGTTGCAGAGTGACTGGTGCTCTCTTATACGAGGGGGATGGTTATTGGTTACAGAAATAGTATTCAGCAGTATATTCTTCTACAATATAACTGGATTAGGAGAATGAACTGATGAAGAGTGTACTTGGATTCTCTCAGACAAAAAAGTCGATAATACAATATATCAAGTATCATAAAGCAATATAAAACGTATTTTTTCAAATACCTGTGGTGTATTCATGTGGTTGCAGCTGCTTTGCACGAGCCTTGTCTACCAACTCCTTCCACTTGCGTGATAATGTGTATATGTCAACCTGAAAATCCGGAGTCCACCATTCACATAAATTTTGAATTCTAAAAAACTATGAAGATATACAATTAAACAGAATTTATGAAGATATACTGACCTTGTCAGCATCAGGAAGCACAGGTGTAATCAACCCCCCATCAATAGCCACAGCAACAGCTATGTTAATGCTGCTGTTATAGGTAAAGCTCTTTCCATCCCTACAACTCGAATTCACCACAGGATGTGCAGCCAGTGCAAGAGCTGTAGCTTTTGCTAGCATTGCCGTCATCGTCACTCCCTTCGATTTTATCTATAAGTTTTTTTTTTCAAAATACAAAGACCAATTAGTTACATGTAAACTATTTACTTATTAATAAAAATAAATATAGATTCAGTAACAGAAACAATTTTCCAGAACATTTAGCAAGAGAATAAACTACCAACGAACGCATCAATATGATTCCACATGACTGCAAACAATGTACAATTAGATGGTTGACGACCCGAGCTGAAGCAATTAGGTTCATTACGGCTGATATGAGGTTGATTCATTTAATTTAGTGAATTCTTTGTCACAATTATCTAGCAAAGTAGGATAGACTTCCTACTTCCCTTTTTGTCGCAAAACATCTAGCAGAACCCACTTTTCTGGACTGATATAAATAAAAAGATACTACAGGGTCACCGCATCAAAAAAATATTGATGTAATTCTATTATTCTACTATTATATGAAAATGTAGACTTCAACTTAAATTAAAATGTTATTTCGTCTTTTTTTAGTGAGATTCTACTTCACTGATAGCCAAAAAAAAATATATAGTAAGATTTTAATTTTATACAATAAACAACGAAAGAAAATGCATGTAGTCGAGCCACAAGAAAAACATAAGAAAAGTTCCAATCCTCGATTTTTTTTTCATTTTTTTTACTATGCATCATATTATAAAACTAAAGTCTGACGGCTCCTAAAAAAGTAATAAGATATCTGAATTATCTTTGTCAAGTGTCCAATGACAAGAACAAAATAAATATGGTCTAATAAACTGAAGCAGAGACATAAGTCATTCATGTAATATCTTTTAATATATAAGAACTGAGAAACCACAAATCAGGATCATAGCATTGTATCTCATAATTAAAACACAAACAAAAACATCTTTACTTAAATTCATTCATTCTAAATCAATTCATGTAGAGTTTCAGAATTGAAAATTCATTACTTAGTAGAGGAATATATGTACCTTCTTGTAGAGTGCGTCAAGTGCATCAGTTGAAATTGTATATCCGACCCTAAATGTAGGCACTGCAAGGCTCTCTACCATATTTCTACTAACAGCTGCCTGCATTGCAGTAAATGGAACAACTGAACCTAGTTCAACTTTCGGGCCAGCATCTGGCTTAACACTCACGTTCGGCTTGGCCTTATCAATTACAGCACCTGTAGCTGCTGCAGCTTCAACATCCTTGGCAACAATCCTTCCCATTGGTCCGCTTCCAACAACACTACTCAAGTCTACCTTCAACTCTTTAGCCAACTTCTTTGCATATGGGGATGCCACGATCCTTTTCCCTCCTTCTGATGCAGGATGCACTGACGATCCAGTTACTGACTTTGCCTTGGGGGCGGATTCAATTGCTGAAAAGTTGCAACAATATTCAGAAGATATGTAACGCCAAAATGACAAGGTTTACCTGGTTTTGATTTCCCCGGGCCTTTACAAAATCCAAATGTTTAAATAAAATAATCAATGATAAATTTCATGTTATATAATCAAGTCACCACTCTTAAACTGCCAAAGATTAGCAATCCCAAAACTCGATGAGAAACGGAAGAAAAGTAGAAATTCCAAAAACAACTACACTTTTTTAAGTAGATGTTAGATAGCCGGAACAAGGATTTGAAGGGGGGGCCTTTTTGTGAAAATGGTACTTCAAATTTGAAAGATAAATCCTACATAATTATTCAAATGTCGATTATGCACACCTTTCCCTTGCCCCCTCACCCCGAATACAATAATAAATGTAAAACATTACATAATAACACACCCCAGGTCCAAAAACATTAACAGTGCACCTAAATTAACATCACAAAATGACCTGTGCCTAAATCCTAAACATAAAAACAAGCAATATACAAGTCCTCACCCTTGTACTAATGATCTAACATAAATGTGTCAATAAACGAAAACTAACAAACACACAAACACAAAGAATCAAACAAGTATCAATCAAACAACAAAAAATAAAAAAATCCTCACCCTTAGGAGCCGAATCACTAACAACAGCCTCCACCGGAGCAGGAGGCGAAGCAGCAGCAGCACTCGAAGAGCCCACATTACTCGAAGCCTTATCTTTGGCCATCTGAATCTCGTCCTCAGTCTCAGCTAACAATCCAATAGCTGATCCAACAGCAGCAACACCACCTTCATCAACCATAATGGCAGCCAAATAGCCATCATAAAAAGTCTCAACATCCATATCAGCCTTATCAGACTCGACCACCACAACTGATTCGCCTTTCGACAACTTATCACCTTCTGATTTAACCCAAGACACAATCTTTCCTTCAGTCATAGTGGAACTAAGTGCAGGCATGAAGATTTCTCGAATCTTGGCTTGAATTTTGGTGGGTTTCTTGAAATGGGGTTGGGGTAAAACGGTGGTGGGGCGGTAGAGAGAGGGGGTTTTGGTGGTGGAGATGAAGGAAGTGTGCAAAAGATTAGACATTGTGAAATGGGGTTGCCTTGAATTGAGGAGAGAGACGAGAATGAGGAGAGATTGGATTGAAAAATCAAGAAAAATGAGTGAAATGGGGTTTTGATGGTGTGTGTTATGGTGAGAATAAAGAGGGAGGTGTTTGTGTTTTCATCGAATGTATCGAAATTGGGCGGAGCTTTCAACAAACTTCACCGGTTTAACAGATACATGTGTGTTGTTCACTTGTATTTATGATCGATCCAACACTCAAATCAATATTCTAAAATTCTAGTAGGATTTATAGGGAAAAAAGTTGGTTAATTTTGATATAAATTTTATTATTCTGATTCTAAAATTTATTCAAATATTGAGATATAACAGTGAATCTTACTAAACCATAATATCAGAATGAAGTATAATTTTATATTTTGATTATTCTCTATTATGACCAACTGATTTCTTAACAAATTAAAATGAGTATTACATTTTAAATATTAAAAAAATACATCATCTAAGTTTGAATCTCACCGACTACAAACATTTATTTTATTTTTTATACCTTACCAAATTCGAATCCTTATTCAAATATTACAATATAAACAAGAATAACATATACAATCTTAAAAAAGTTAATTTATAAATTAAAATAAATATATATTGTATAAATGATATATAGAAGGTGTTTGAATAATTTTACTAAATTAAATTTAAAATTTTAGTTATTAAAAATAAAAATATTTAAATTTCTATTTAAAAATTTACTTATAGTTATCTTAAATTTTAATTTTATATTAAAAACATATTTAAAAACAAATATGTCAAAATTTAAATTAAAAATTAGTCAAATAGTCAAATAAATTATTAAAAATACATCATTACCAACTTAAGTTACAAGTTCTACTCTTAAATTGGGTTGGCAAACATTATTAAATAAGTAATTACCGTTAATACAAAACAACTAGAAGAAGCACGCAAAATAACTCCAACTCGAACCGAACACTATAAGGCTATTATAGTATAATTTATTGTGCAAAATCTACTATTAAGGAATATTTTAATGGTGTCAAAATTACATCAAATATATAGCGTGACATCAAATTTGGTGTCAAAAATATATCTTGTGTCATTTTTACACCAAATCAGACGTCTTTCATAAATCCGGCACTACCCTTCTGTTTGTTAACAAGAACAAATTTATTCCTACCATATCCCAGTTATATTCTATTATATTCAAATAAGGTATTCCCTCCATCCCAAATTAGTGATCATATTTGACTTTTACACGTATTTTAAGGTGTCTTGATCACATATTTCATTTAATTATTTTTTAAATTTTTTTGTGAATAAAAATTTAAATCTTAAACTTTTATTCATAAAAAAAATTGAAAAATAATTAACGGAGATATACGGTCAATGCACCTAAATATGTGCAAAAATCAAGTATAACCATTAATTTGGGATGGAGGGAGTATTTGCTTTTGAAAAAGTAAGTATCTCATATGTTTACTTAAAGCAACTCTAACGGGGTGTCAAATCTTACATGGCATGACACTCTTGGGTGCCTTCCTATTCGAGTTACAAGGATGTCAAGAGAAGTTACCAGCTTTTGACACCCTCTAGGCACCTCCTCTGAATGGAAAAATTTCAATACTTGCATTTAAAATATGAATTGTTCATACCCATTATATTACATATAACTTTTTATATTATTTGTTGGGAACCATCTAGTCACCTCACATGCGGTGCCAACAATTGGAGTTGAATGGTGCTAAATATGATATTAATGAAGAAATAAATAAAAATTTATTATTTATGATGAGTTGGACATGTTTGGCACCCCCAAATGGTGCCTCTATTGAAAATGCTCTTTAACATTTATTGCAAAGTATAGTATAAATATTTTGGAAATGATTTTGTGAATGGTGTAATGTTGACAATAAAATATTGTAAAAACTACACCATTTTAGAGGCATATGTTGGAGAGGCATATGGTCTTATAACATGAGTAATAAGCCCCTGTTAGGTAATGAATATGTTAGGTAATGAATACAACACAGAGGGGGTGAATGTGTTTTGGATTTTTTTTAAAGTTTTTTAAACTATTTTGGATATAATGAATAATGCAGTTTAACTTGTAGAGATATAGTGTTTAAACAGAATTAATAAACATGGACATAAACACAATATCTTCAAAACTCACTTAATTTTATATTAAAATAAAGTATGTCTTATTACAAATTTATGGGTTCTTTGTTAGTAAGGAACTCAGCTTCTTTCTTGAGAGAGTTACAAGAAATTCTAGATCTATTTGTTACTTTAAAAAATAAAGGACCAGTGTTTACTTTATAGATCAGTAAACACAGGTTTTACACAGCATACAATAACATGCACTAAACCCTACTTTAAGTTATCTAAAACTTTCCATCTTTGCAAATCGTGCATGTCTGTGACTTTCCTTTGTTAGTCAATCTTGACCTTTGATCTTGTACTCTTCAAGCTGGTTTTGTAGACTTTTCAAATCAGTGATTGATTTGTTTGTTGAATGACAATCTTGGATCTTTAATTGGTCTGCATTCTGTACTTGAGGTTTATATCGAGATCTCTAGTTTGAACTATAGAGAACCGACATATCGATAAGTACAATGGCTTATCGAGATCTCTTAGTTCTCTATAAGTGCTTTGACTTGTCGAGGTCTCCGAGTTCTCTATAATTGAACTTGACTTTTCGAGATCTCCAAGTTTCTGCATGTAGAATTGACTTGTCGATATCTCTGAGATCTCTATAGGCATTTTGACTTGTCGATATCTCTGAGATCTCTAATGAGAAAATTGATTTGTCGATATCTCCAATCTTCATATCTTCATTTTAACTTGTCGATATCTCTGAGTTCTCTAATGCAGAAATGACTTGTCGATATCTCCAATCTTCATGTCTTCATTTGGCTTGTCGATATCTCTGAGACTTCTCTCTAAGCTATTTTGGACTTCTCAATAAGTCATTCTGGAGTTCTCGAATGACTTCTCTATATGACTTGATCTGTGACTTATAGATATATTGACTTAGAATGTTTTTCTTAAAATAAATTTATTCAACTCCAAGCTTCTTCACAATTTCCCCGAGGCATGATCTTCTTCTAGAGTTTATTCTTAGGCTTGAGACTGTTTACAGAAAAATACTCCACTCTAATCTTTGACATTTTTACAGACTCAAGTAAAATAATACAAAATACAAATTTAGATTATCATACAACTAAATTCTTAGGGCTGTCAATTTGACTTAGTCTTGTTATAGTACAGGCATGTCTTGTACAACAATCTCCCCCAATTTGTGAGAAGATTGCTTATCACAAATTCATGCCTGCTAACAAGACTAACCCCAAGTTACAATGAATAATAGAACATTACAAAAAAAATTGACAGAAGTATAGATTTTATACATTGAATGATTACAAGAGTTAGATAAGTACATTCATTAGACAAATTTATCATCTCATGTTTCTTCTCTAATGAGGTCTTTTCACTTTACATGTACTTCCAGTTCCTCAATGATTGGTGTCCCTCTTAGAGCTTCTACAAGCTTGAGCTTATCATCTAATGGATAACCATTCAATAAACCAACCCTAAATCTTGAGAATCTGCCAACCTTGATGTTTAGAAATTGTCCATCCTTGGTGATTCTGCTCATCCCCTTTACCTTGAGTTCTTCAGATTTTTGAATAAATATTTCTATCTCCTCAATATACCTTCTTTTCCTCTCCTCTCTTTCAACCTTTTCTCTTGCTCTTCCTTCTTCCCTTACTACCAACCATACGGCCAATACAAACCTCCATGTCTGTGTACCAGTGTCCTTATCTTTCAGTAAGCTTATCACCCTCTTTATCTCTGTGGTTGAAAATATATCCATTAAGTTTCTGCCAAGTAAGGTGTAAGATCCATCTTGAATGTAGATTCTTACTTCCCTTAAGGATACAACCCAAACTTTGACCATTTCTTCAGCTAATTATTGAAAGTAAACTTCATCTGTGATGCACCAGTTCCGAGGTAGAAAATCTTTTTGATTAAAGCAGTTCTAGATGGCCCTCTCAATGACTTGCATTTTCTTTAATTTTCTTCCAACATATTTGTAGTGAGTTTTGGTTGGTGGCTTAAAAGAAGGTAGGTTTGATATTTTCTTTAGAGAGGTTTGGCTTGAGGTGATTGGTATTTTCAGTAAGGTGTTAGCAGTTTATTTATACAGAAATTTGGGCTTAGAGGTTTGAGGTGGTATAATGTTTGAGTTTGTTGGCTTAGAGGATTGAACTTGATTGATTTGGATTTGTAGGGTTTGCTTTTGTGATTCTGAGCCATCTTCCTTCTTCTTCCTTCTTCTTTCTTCTCCTCTTTTCTTATCATCTCCCTTCTTCTCATCCTGCTTCTTCTCGTTGCTACCAGTTGCTCTAGAGGTTTGACTTGGATTTGAGCCAGAAGGTGGTTGATCATCTTGCTTCTGCTTATCATCATCCTTGTCATCCTTTAAGTTATAATCTGAAGTTGGCAACATGGTCTCTGCACTTTGAAGATATCTCCCCAAGATACTGATCATTTCCTCATCTTTAGGTTTCTTGTTTATCTTAGTCTTGAGATCAATTTCAAGGGCCATTATCAATCTCACATTATTTCTTAAACAATTCTTTGGAACTGTGAAGAATCTACATTTTCTGGATTATGAACAGATGTAGGTAATTCCCTTGCTTGGATGAAGATAGGCTTCAGGAAAAGTAGCTATCTGAGCATTCTTGAGTTCCTTTAGCAGTTGGGTGTCCTCTAGAATCACTGTATGTACTTTATCAATCACTACATCCATCTCAGATGGTTTCAATTTTTGAAGATTGGAGAGAGACACGCGTAGACATCTATCCAGGCCACAGTCATTCATATTTGCAACTATCCTTTTCTCCAGGAAATTATCAACTTTGACGATTACCACTCAGATAAAGTTGATATTATTGGCCAATGCTCTTTTGTAGGTTACATAGTTGTTATGAAGAGACATTCTTAAAACTGACAGAAGTTCATTAAATTCTTGATCTTGACAAGGTCCTTCTGCAGCTTTTTGAAGTCTGTCATTCCCAACATCTTTAGATAATTGAGCTTTTGAGGAGCTTTGACCAGTGTGATTTGATGTTTTGCTAGGCTCCTTTGATTTACCAACATTCTTGGATTGTTGAATCCTAACTTTTATCTCTCCATTAGTCTTGTTGACAGGCATGAGTAAGGGAGTTGGTATTTCTGGCCTCAAAGCCTCAGGAAGTGCAGGCAATGAAATGTTGAGTTTTTCGATGATGGCTCCCAAAGCCACAAAATTTTGCATTTGTAAATGCTTGTGAGAGTCCACCAAGGTCTGAATATCAGCATATTGACTCTGCACCAGATAGGTGAGAGCTTGCACTTGAGCTATGAGTGAATCATTGGAAGACTACAGAGTTAAAACTTCTTGTTGGAGAGCTTGAATCTGTAAGTTTGTTGAGGTAGAGATTGGTTGTTGAGAGCTTGAAGAAAGAGAGATTCCAAAGGTGTCTTGCACATCCTGTTTGATACCTTCCATCAAAAGAGCAGATGGCTCATACCTGCTTTGATGAAGTTGGTCTAGCTTTAACCTTGTGTCATTAGAGTTAACAATGTGCTGTTGAACCACTTCATGCAAGGCTATAAAAGATTGTCTGAGATTTTTGATATTTGTATCTACAGAAGTCAGATCAGATCTTGCCATTTGGTCAGCAAAATATTGGAATCTTGAAGTGATCTTGACTTGAGAATAAATAATCTCATCCATCTTATCTCTCACCAGCAACCTGATCTTGTCTTGATGACCAGCCAATGTTAATTCTAGAGCTTTACCAAATAGGTGAAAAACTTTGAGTTGAGCCTTATACACTTCATTGACTGCATCACAGACCTCTTGTGGAGTCAGAACCTTGGCATTGTGTTGGATATATTTGAGATGTCATGTCTAATATGTTTCATGTTTCAAATCTTAACTAACAGGAAATATCAATTCTTACTGAAATCGGGACTTACGGGAAGTCAGGACTTAAGGATATCAGGACTTAGATTATCAGAAGATAATATCAGAAGATGGATATCAAAACTTAAGTACTGGAGGACTAACTGTTAAGGAAGGAAGCTGATTTATAGGAAAGAAGATCGAGACTAATACAAGAAGAAGATATGCATGGAAAGAGTTAGAAGACTAGAAGAATTATATAAGATATCTGGTTGATATATTTTAGGAGACAGAATTATATTCCATATCAATTAGAAGTTATCTTGTAACTGTGTGTCTATATAAACACAGACATAGGTTTACTCTATAAGAGTTACGATCATCGAGAAGATCATACAATTGTAACCTAGCAGCTCTCGTGACATTTGTTCATCACTGAGAGAGAACAGTTCCACTGTAACAGAGTTTATTATATCGAATACATATGTTTTATGTTACTTGTGCTTTAAATCGATTTGATTGTATTTTACACTGTATTCAACCCCCTTCTACAGTGTTGTGTGACCTAACACATTGCTCCCCAATATAGGGACATATTTATCTCTAAATCTTTCCAAGACCTGATCCATCTCCAAAGTGAAGTCTTTTAATATCCAAGCATCCACATTCCCATCTTGCTCAGCTTCATTGACTATTTTCTGCTTTTGTTTCTCAACTTCTTCATTCTAGGTGAGCTGAATAGCCTGTTAATCTTGATTGCTCATGTCTAAAGTGAGAAGGTATTGTGAGATATTGGCAAGACCAGATATTTGATCAAAAAGAAGATCATCCACAGTGCTTGATTGAGCTTGAGAATTCTGCATCCACTGTTGGATAGGGTGTGATAGTGGTTATGAAGAATTTGAAGTTGATGGAAGTGCATCATTAGAACCACCTGTGACAGATGTCACAGTTTGACTCACAGCCTGAGCTATGGTTATGATAGTTTATTGTTCCACACTTGTAGTGGGAACCTCCATTTTAATTGGAGGGGAGTTAGCTAGGTTACTGTCATGTACTCTAGCCTTAAACCATTGTGTTTCTTTGAAAACACTCACTTGAAAGTGCTGTACTTGCCTTCCCCATGTTGATGAAAAGATGATGAAGTTGTGTGCTCTTATGGTGAAGGGTATCACAAAGATATCTGTTGTGAATATGTTGTGTACTTGATGATTACCTAAACAAAACATCTAAGTAGATTTTACTTAGTGAAATGAAGTAGCACTCGACGGATAAGAATTATAGTCCCGACGGATAACTCATTATAGTCCCGACGGATGATTAACTTATTATCCATCGAGTGAGTAGCTTATGTAATAATAAGTTTGTAGCACATTGTTGCATGCACCTTTGTATAGAATCTGAAGTAGCATATAAGTCATGTTGACTTTAACTAGATATGCAGAATAGGTTGATTAACTGTACATAAGCAATGTCTTGTAATTATGTATAAGTGAAATGAAGTCAAGTGCCAAAATAGCTACCAACGGATGATTAACAAAGCTTCGACGGATGATCAAATGACTATCAACGGATGTTTAACATAGCAGTCGACGGATGATCAATCAAGTCATCGACGGATGATCTGAAAGTCGACGGATGATCATATCAAGAATTCAAACATCAGTTGAACAGTGAAAGCTGACACACAGCCGTTGAGTTGGATACAAACACACTGTGGAAGCCCATTAACTGGGTAATAGAGGACGAAAAGCAGCAAATATCAAGACTGTTAGATTTTATATTTGTTCAGTCTTTTTGACTTTGTAATCTTGGTAATATATAAACCAAGAGAGTAACAAATAGAAAAACAACTGAGATAGCTAAGAAACAACAACAGAGAAATCTTTGTAAGCACTATCTTTAGCATTTCCTGTGTTCTTAGCAGTTCTATTTTGTGTAAGCAGCTGTGAGCATTTCTGCACACAGAGTCCTCTCGATATATTAAATATATCTCTGGTGGAATTGTTTAAATCCACCAGAAAGTTTTTAAAGACTCTTGTTTTTAATTACTTATGTTTTGATTCATTCAAGTTTACATTCCGCATTGTGCTAATCAAAACAAATATATCCATAATTGAGTTGAACATTTTTATTTCAAGAAAAAGGTTCAAGAATTCCATTCAACCCCCCTTCTGTAATTCTTGCTATATTGTTAAGGGACTAACAATTGGTATCAGAGCAAGCTCTTAATCTACAAAGAGTTTAAAGATCAAAACAATTCAGCAAGATGAACAAGAAAGATGTTGGAGTCAAGATTCCTTTTCTTGATAAAGATAATTACCATCATTGGAAGGTAAAGATGCATCTTCATATGCTTTCTCAAGATGAGGCTTATGTGGACTGCATAGAAAGAGGCCCTCATGTTCCAATGAGAGCTGCAACAGGAAATGAACCATCTGTTCCAAAGCCAAGGCATGAATGGTTTGAACCTGATATGGAACAAGTCAGGAAAGATAAAAAGTGTAACACCCCCAGATCCGGGGTCGGGGATCCGGGTCGTCACGGTCTTTCTTTCCACAATATCACTTCACTTAATTAATAATAATAACCTTATGCTGTGACCCCACACTAACACACACCACAACCCGTTATAGTCTCAGAGATGAAATTGAAATAAGTACAAGTCTTTGAATCCACAATTTAAAAGTTATTACAACCCAAAATGATTACTTGATAAATTTACAGTTAATTGCCATTATCTGCCACAAGTTATAATTATACATAATTGATTCTCAAAAGTAGATGGTCTGATCTACAATAGATCTGCCTCTACAGCTATAGCAGCTACAACATCATCGGGAAGACGCGGGACGCTTCCCACGCGCTTGCGCTGGGTCTGCTGGAGTCTGGCCATCTTTCCTAACTGTTGTTGTTTGATGAAGAAATAAAGAAAGAGTGAGCCTTACAGCTCGCAAGATAATATGTAGTGATAACAATAATATAAGTATCTAAATGGATACTTACTAGAATCTTTTATCATGTGTAAGATAATTACTTACTAGATATAAGTAAAAACAAGGGAGGAAGTTACCAAATACTTCACTACACTTATATCATTTATAAAGCTACTTGAACTACCACTGTTCAAAGTATAATGCGCTTTTACCAGTTCATCACATAGATGAGACTACAAGACAAGATTTGAATAGATTAAACCTTTGAAATATTATTAAAGGAAATGAAGTTATGATATACTTCATTAAGTTCTGATATATATATATATATCCACATATACATCTTCTTTATACATTTCCTGAAAACCTCTGTCATGTAAAGTATGAACAGAGTTTGAAACATCCAATAAATTTTGGGAAAGGAAAAGAATTTTGGCATAAACCAGGTATCTCGCTGATCAGGCAAAGATACCAATAAGTAACCTTTTCTACTAGTAGATGGACGAATTCCCCACTGGTCATCACCCTGGTCGCAATAGGACCTTATGCTGGACTGCCACTCAGCCACTTATGCATTTGATGGACTCCCACTGAGCCACTTACACTATCATGGACGCCCACTGAGCCCATGTTGCTTATGCCGACTCGATAGATGGACTTACTTCCCGAACGTTGGGTAAGTAATCAATTCATTTACCAAAACTGCAACCTTGTTGCGAATATAAAATACACCACAGAGCCGGATCCCTCAGGTTTCGAGCGAGTATTTAAATCCCCTTAAAAAGGAAGATCTTAAATATAAAAATGAGTTTTGGGATCCGCTCTAACTTTTAAAAATCATTTTGAAGACTCGAAAACACTTTAAAGAGTGTTTGGAGTAAAGCTGATTTAATGAAGTAAATCAGTCCCCAGTATATTTAGAAAATGTCTGAATATTATTATTTAAATAATATTCCCATAAAGAATAATCTTTATAAAAATAATTGAAGTAGAAGTATTAAAACTTATACTTGAAACGAGTATTAAATAACCAAAGATATACTTATACGAAAGTACTATCTTTATTTGAATAATCGAAAATAAGTTTGATTATTGACACCTTATTCTTTAATAAAATAAAGAATATATTGCAGTAATAAGCGGAGTCATAATACCTCGAATAAATATTATAAATAACATTCATAAAATAAAGGAGTCATACATCCTCAAATGAATATCCAAGTAATATCCAATAATAATATAAAAGAGTCATAAGCCCTCGAATAATATTCGAAATAATATTCAATAAATAATATAAAGAGTCATAAGCCCTCGAATGAATATTCAAATAATATTCATTTAATAAAATAAAGAAGTCACAAGCCCTCGAATGAATATTCATAATAATATTCATTAAATAAAATAAAGTTATCGAATAAACCTTATTCGATTAATAGTTTTGAAAACTATAACCATATATATATATATAAGTATATATATATATATATATATATTTATATACATATATACAAAATCTACTCGGGATCCTCGACTCCCGGTTTAGAAAATATTTCCACCTTTTGGGTCCCTATACTAAGGGTATATGCAAGTTACCGCTATCCTTTAGCATAAGTATTATCAACTGAACCAACAGATATATATAGCAAGAATACGAAACATGCATGCATATATACCATATAACATGCTACAATATATCTCAAGAATTTGCTATAACAAATATGCATTTAACGCAAGATCATGCATATACACAAATACATCACAACAACAGTTATAACGGGTAGAAAACTTGCCTGAGCGACTTGGGGTGATAAAAGGCTCGGGACGAGTTTGGTAACCTATAAACAACAAGTAAGTTGGAATTAAACCAAAGTCACTTGTAAATCTATACTTTAACTAACTTAGACTCTAACGCTTATTTTGCGCTTACTGATTCTCTTAAGTCACTCGAGTACCCTCGGCTCCACCATTTTTAATAATTTAACCTTTACGAGTTTTAAGGCGATTCCTTCGCGAATGTCTTACCAACTGCCTAACACACTTACCATAAATGTTTCATGCATTAATTAACCCTTTTTGGTCTTTAACCTATGTTTCAAAGTAAGGCGAGGGGAAAAGTTTCGTTCGCGAAACGCCGTTACTTGAAACGGTCGTTTCTCCTAAACCGTGCATCGGAATCGAACGAACTACATATCAAAACGAAGCTCGTAACACGAACTATCTAAACATGGCAATGGTCATAATCTAGCAGGGGGTTCTCGGGTCCTAATGTTATGCACAAAAACAGTCTAAAGAAAATCGGACGTTACGACGGCTATGTTTACGTGATTTCCCAATTTAAAACCATTCAAAACCAACCCAATTCAACCTCAAATCCAACATACAACCAACATCCATCCTTATCACATCATAACAACCCCAACCAATTCAATTTTAACATTCATACTTATGCCTAAGCTTGAATTTAACTATACTACATTCTTTTAACCAAAACAACAAGATTTACCAATCCGATTCAATACCATTTCAATCCCAAACTCTAAATCACAAACATCAAGCTACAATATCACCCTAATAATCAAAATCATCTTATAATACATAGGAATCTAGGGTTTGGAGATGGTATACCTTCCTTGAAGTGGTGGGAGGAGCTAGGAAGCCTTAAGAAGCTTTGGGAAGTCTTAGGAATGCTTGGATCTTCAAGGAAATCAAGAAAAATTTCAAGTTAAAAACTTGAAAACACTATTCATTGTCTTCTTCTTTGATTAAATGAAGAAGATTGAGAAGGAATTGATGGATTAAACTCATGATATAGCCTTAACTAAGCATAAGGATGATAAGGGAATTAACTCACCAATTTAGGAAGCTTGGATCTTTGATTTTGAAATTCCTTGCCTTTAAAATGTCAAAAAGCCGAGAGCATGAAGAACAATGCCGTGGTTTCTTTTTTTTTTTTTGATTTTGATGAAAGTGATTTGCTTGGCTTGGTTGATTGGTTTTGTGTTTGATTTAGTTAATTACCTTGTTGCCCTTGATTTTGTGTGGTTAAAAAGCCACCACATCTCCTTCCTTCCCATGTCATGCCCATGTCATGTGGTGATGTCATCTTTCCCTCCTTGTCCTCTTCTCATTGGTTGGGTGACATCACTCTCTCTAATCCCTTTGATTAACTTCCTAATTGTTTGCCTAATGACCGCTGATCTGTTATACGGTTTGCTTAACTTTCGTTCTCGTTTATCGTTTGAAGGATCATACCTGGGATCTTATTACTTAGGTTCCCTTAACCTTTCTCAATACATTATATTCCTTTTTATGATCCTCTATTATAATCCTTTAATTTAAATCCTTTTTATCCTTGTTACCTTATACTCAATTCTCTCCGTATCTAGTGGATTTCCGGGAAAAACCAAAGTGTTCGGAATTGGATTCTGACGATCTTTACATGCACTCATATACCATATAGAGTACTAATAAAATCTCAGAATATCCATAATAGAACCCCTACATAGTGTGGCATGAAAAGTTTTCTCATTCAGCTAAAACACTATTCACAAGGGTTACAAAAAGTTGAAAATTTTGGGGGTTATTACAAAAAGGCCATGAACATTCTGTTCAATGGTGTTGATGCAGACATGTTTGATAACATCATCAACTGCAAGACTGCCAAGGAAGTTTGGGACACAATACAGATAATCTGTGATGGTACTGAGCAAGTAAGAGAAAATAAAATGCAGCTCCTGATTCAGCAATATGAGCATTTTCACAATGAAGAAAGTGAGATACTCACTGATATTTTTAGTAGATTCCAAAAGCTACTAAATGCTCTTAAATTGCATGGAAGAGTCTATCAGACTAAAGACTCCAATCTGAAATTTCTCAGATCTCTTCCAAAGGAATGGAAACCAATGACAGTCTCATTGAGAAACTCACAAGATTATACGGAGTTTACTTTGGAGAGACTGTATGGCATTCTGAAGACCTATGGGCTTGAGATAGAGCATGATGAAAGAATGGAGAGAGGAAAGAAGAAAGGAGGATCCATTGCACTAGTGGCTGAACTGGAAAAGGAGAAGGAAGTGAAGATGGAAGCTGTGGAATCAACTTCAAAGGCCTGTGAAAGCAAGGGTAAAGGGCTAGCTGCAGAAAGTGAAGATTCATTGAGTCAAGATGACATGGAGGACATTGATGAGCACCTAGCATTCTTTTCAAGAAGATTTGCCAAGCTCAAGTTCAAGAAGAACTTTGGAGCTGCCAAGCCAAATAGAAACATGGTGGATAAATCAAAATTCAAGTGTTTCAAATGTGGCTTGGCAGGGCATTTTGCAAATGAGTGTAGAAAGTCAGATTCCAGTAAGAAAAGATTTGAGTATGTGGATTATAAGCAAAAATACTTTGATCTACTCAAACATAAGGAAAGGGCTTTTATTACACAAGAGAATGACTGGGCAGCTGATGGTTTGGATGAAGATGAGGATGTCAGCTATGTCAATCTAGCCCTTATGGCCAAGTCTGATGAAATAGAGACTAGTTCCTCAAGCAATCAGGTAATCACTACAAACCTTGCACATTTATCTAAAGCTGAGTGTAATGATGCAATAAATGACATGTCTACAGAATTGTATCATTTGCGTGTTACACTTAAGTCCCTCACTAAAGAAAATGCTAAAATCAAAGAAAACAACTTGTTTTTGAGTGAGAGGAATAATGTGCTTGAGTCTCAGTTTGTTGAGTTTGAGAAACTAAAAATTGAGTGTAGAATTGCCAAGGAGGAATTAACTGAGTCCTTGAAAAAGGAAGAAATTTAAAAGAAGCAGCTCGATCGTGAACAGGAGGTGATTAAAGCATGGAAAACATCCAGAGATGTTCATGCTCAAATCACCAAGGTCCAAGGAATTGAGTCTTTTTGTGATGAAGCCTGGAAAAAGAATAAGGAGAAACTAGAACCTATTTTGGTAGATGGATTGCTGACAGATGTAGACTCGACGGATGATGAGGACTATCCGTCGGATAACAAAAAGTGTTATCCGTCGAATGATAAAAATCCTCATCCGTCGGATGTGAGCAAACCCATTAGCAAAGCCAAATTAACCAAGCTAAATGAAAAGTATGAGTCTGTTTCCAAGAACTTTGTTTCAGGAGAGTCAAGTCAAGCCAAGAAAGGGAAGAAGGCTAATGTTGGTCACATGATTGTCAAACAGTTAAGTGACAGACTTGAAAAGATAGAGGTAAAAATAGAGACTAAAAGGAAAAAAAATAGGAATGGTAAAGTAGGGATTAACAAACATAATAACTACACACCTGACAAATATGCTCCTAGAAAAATCTGTGTCAAGTGTGGTAGTGTAAATCATTTGTCTGTTAATTGCAAATCTGCCATGCCTACTCCCATGTCTGTTCAGCCTCAATTCTCTAACATGAATGCCATGCCTCCCATGCCTGTAAATGCTATGCCTATACAGAACATGAATGCACAGTTTGCTAATATGCCATTTGCACCTAATCCATATTATGCTGCATATAATATGCCTCAAATGCCATTTAGCATGCCTTACTGGAATAACATGTTTACACCAAGCATGCCATTTCCTGTTAGCCATAACATGCATAATAATTCTGTTGCATCTAGTGGTTTCAAAGGCCCAACCCAAATGACTAAGGAAGAATCTGAAATTCCTAAGTCAAATGAGTTAAGACCTAAGAAACAGAAGAAGAAATCTAACAAGGCAGGACCCAAGGAAACTTGGGTACCAAAATCAACTTGATTTGATTTTGATGTGTGCAGGGAAACAGAAGGAATCTTTGGTACTTGGATAGTGGTTGTTCAAGACACATGACTGGTGATTCTACCCTGCTCACAGAGTTTGAAGAGAGAGCTGGCCCAAGTATCACTTTTGGAGATGACAGCAAAGGTTATACTGTGGGATATGGATTGATTTCAAAGGACAATGTCATCATTGAAGAGGTTGCCTTAGTGGATGGTCTCAAACACAATCTGTTGAGTATCAGCCAGCTTTGTGATAAAGGCAACTCAGTAACCTTCAACAAAGAAACCTGTGTTGTGATTAATAATCAAAACAACAAAGTGGTTCTCACTGGTGTAAGAAGAGGAAATGTGTATCTAGCTGACTTCAACTCAACTAAAGCAGAATCTGTAACTTGTCTTCTCAGTAAAGCAAGTCAAGATGAAAGTTGGCTATGGCACAAGAAACTATCCCATTTAAACTTCAAGACCATGAATGAGCTGGTAAAGAAAGAGCTAGTTAGAGGCATTCCTATGGTGGAATTTACAAAGGATGGACTGTGTGATGCCTGCCAAAAAGGGAAGCAGATTAAAGCATCACTCAGGAAGAAACTTGATTCAGCAATTGAAGAGCCTCTACAACTGCTTCACATGGATTTGTTTGGACCAGTCAATATATTGTCAATCTCAAAGAAAAGATTTTGCCTAGTAATTGTAGATGATTTCTCAAAGTTCTCTTGGACCTATTTCCTAAAGTCCAAGGATGAAGCTAGTGAAATCATCATTAATCACATAAGGCAAGTTAACAATCATCCTGATTTCAAAGTTAGAAGAATCAGGAGTGATAATGGAACTGAGTTCAAGAACTGTCATGAGAGCATTTTGTGAGGAAAATGAAATCTTGCATGAGTTCTCAGCAGCAAGGACTCCACAACAGAATGGAGTAGTGGAAAGAAAGAATAGATCTCTTATTGAAGCTGCAAGGACAATGCTTGAAGAATCAAAACTACCAACATACTTCTGGGCTGAAGCTGTAAACACTGCATGCTACACTCAGAACATCTCTCTGATTAATCAAGCAAGATGCATGACACCTTATCAATTGTTCAAGGACAAGAAGCCAACTCTGAACTTTCTTCATGTCTTTGGCTGTAAATGCTATATTCTGAGAAATCAAACTGATCAAAATGGGAAGTTTGATGCTAAAGCAGATGAAGGAATTTTTGTTGGATATGCTGTTGGTAAAGCATATAGAGTCTACAATCTAAGAACTAACATTATTGTTGAATCTATACATGTTGTGTTTGATGATAAAAAGATTGAAGGACTAAAAGATGGAGATTACCATGAGAGCCTCAAATTCGACAATGTTGAGATGGTCAGTGATGAAAGTGATGATGAGAGTGATCAAGAAACAGTGTCTAAGGATAATGCAGACAAATCTACTACAAATGAAGCACAAAACTCAACATCCGTCGAGTTACATAATGCTTCATCCGTCGGAAGGCAATCTGTATTATCCGTCGGAAGACAACCTGCCTCATCCGTTGGTACTCAAAATTCACCATCCGTCGGGTTATCAAAAGGAGCAGGAAGTCAAGGCAGATCACCCATATAAAGCACCCCAATCTCAAATCAAAGATCCACAAACTCAGGGGGAGTTTCTAGCAATCAAAACTCAATCACACATCAAGACAACATTGAGGTCTCTTCATCTAGGGCTAATCTACCTCAACCAAGAAAATGGACAAAAGTTCACCCCTTTGAACTGATCATTGGTGATGTTTCTTCCAGAGTTCAAACCAGGAGAGCAACTCAAGAAGAATGTCTATACAGCAGCTTCCTGTCTAAGGAAGAACCAAAGAAGGTAGAAGAAGCCTTGTTAGATCCTAATTGGATTTTAGCTATGTAGGAGGAGCTAAACCAATTTGAAAGGAATAAAGTATGGAAGCTGGTACCCAAGCCTACAGAAAAGAATCCAATAGACACCAAATGGGTATTCAGAAACAAGATGGATGAAAATGGCATAGTAGTAAGGAACAAAGCAAGATTGGTTGCTAAAGGCTATTGTCAGTAAGAAGGAATAGATTTTGATGAAACATTTGCTCCTGTTGCAAGACTTGAAGCATCAGAATCTTCTTAGCCTATGCAGCCCATGCCAATTTCAAGGTTTATCAAATGGATGTCAAAAGTGTCTTTCTGAATGGAGATTTGGAGGAAGAAGTGTATGTAAGTCAACCTCCTGGCTTTGAAGATCCAAATTTCCCAGAGTATGTCTATTATCTACTGAAAGCACTTTATGGACTGAAGCAAGCACCTAGAGCCTGGTATGACACTTTATCAAAGTTCCTTTTGGAAAATCACTTCACAAGAGGTACTGTAGATAAAACTTTATTTTTCAGAAATGTGAATGGCTCTAGCATACTTGTTCAAATTTATGTAGATGATATTATTTTTGGCTCTACAGATGAGAAACTTTGTAAAAAGTTTGCCAAACTGATGCAAAGCAAGTATGAAATGAGTATGATGGGAGAACTAACTTACTTTCTTGGTTTACAAGTTAAGCAAGTTAGTGATGGAATATTCATTAGTCAAACTAAATATTTTTTTGATCTTTTAAAGAAGTTTGATCTAACGGATTGCACATCTGCAAAAACTCCCATGGCCACTGCAACTAAGCTTGAACTAAACCCTACTGAAAAGTCTGTGGATATTTCAAGTTATAGAGGCATGGTTTGCTCACTTCTGTACTTAACAGCTAGTAGGCCAGATATAATGTTTGCTACATGTTTTTGTGCTAGATTTCAGGCTGATCCTAGATAGTCTCATTTAATAGCTATTAAGAGAATCTTCAGATATCTCAAAGGAACACCAAACCTTGGCATTTAGTATCCTAGAGATTCTGGCTTTGATCTAACTGGTTATTCAGATGCAGATTATGCAGGTTGCAGAATTGATAGAAAAATCACAACAGGAACCTGTCAATTTTTAGGAGACAAGCTTGTGTCCTGGTTCAGTAAAAAGCAAAATTCAGTTTCTACTTCTACAGCTGAAGCTGAATATATTGCTGCTGGCAGTTGCTGTGCACAGATTTTATGGATGAAAAATCAATTGCTAGACTATGGTTTGCAAGTTGAGAGAATTCCTATTTTCTGTGACAACACAAGTGCAATTGCCATCACTGAAAATCCAGTGCAACATTCAAGGACAAAGCATATAGACATCAAGTACCATTTCATAAGGGAACATATAATGAATGGTACTGTAGAGTTACATTTTGTTCCAAGTGAGAAGCAACTTGCAGATATTCTTACCAAACCACTGGATGAATCCACCTTTTCTAGGTTGGTAAGTGAGTTAGGTATGCTTAATTACTCTTGAACTTATCTGAATTATTTTGCAAGTTGAAAAGTAGCCAGAAATTTAACTGAATTTTAGTCTTGGATGAAAATTTTGGCTAAGTCAAAATTTGCATCTCGACGGATGACCATTATCCATCGAGTTGGGTCATCCGTCGATATACAAATTGTAAATAAAAATCAATTACTTTTCTGGAGTACTTTAAAGCTCGACGGATATCAACTTATCCTCATCCGTCGAAGTGTCTAAATCTTAACCGTTAATTCCCTAAACATTATCCATCGAGTATACTTACAGTTTGTAAGCATTACACAACGGATAATGGGTGGAATTTTTACAGTTTATTTTAAAACGGCTATTTTAGACAATTTCTATTGGGTAATTTACTTCTCTTTATTATTTTTATCAGTTGATTTTGAGTAAAGTATAAAAGCTTATCTCTTTCTAATCATTTTCTTTTATCATTCTCAAATTCAACTGTGTTATTTCATTCTCTCTCAAGCAAAAATCCTCTTTCTTTTCAAGCTTTTCTTCTCTAACAATGGCACCCGTAGTTAAGATCATGTCACAGACTGGGTTCATCTATGAGAAGAACAACTTCACCGCCTTGGTCAATAAGGGGATTCAGCAATCTGAAGACTATCATAAGATGATGGACTTCGTGAACAACTGCAAGCTAAGTTTTGCCATGCTGGAATCACCCACAATTTATTGTGAAGTTGTTGAGGAGATGTGGACAACAGCAATCTACTGACAAAACCATCACTCTAACCATCAAAGGTAATGATTTCTGTATCAATAGTGATGTCATAAAAGCATGTTTCAAGATTCCTGATGATAATGTAACTGCACCACACACTGACACTGATATTGTCAATATGCTCAATTCCATTCATTATGCACTTCCTACTGCAAAACTAAGTGAAATTAGAAGACTAGGTCTTAGGAAGGAATGGAGTTACTTGTGTGATGTAGTAACTAAAGTCTTTTCTGGAAAAATCAGTAATTTTGATTCTGTGAACATTTCCATGCTTAACATGCTATACATGCTAGTTACAGACAAATATTATAATTTCAGTGACCTTGTTGTGTATGAGTTAGGTTTTAAACTAGGTGACTTAGCCAAAAGAGGAAAGAATATTTACTATGCTAGATTTTTTATGCTTTTGGCTAACCATCTTTGTCAAGAGATTGAACTTGAGAACCCAAATAACAAATTAGCTTGTTGGGTTCAAGAGAGAAGAATCATTGCAGACTTGAACAGAGCCAACCATCACAAGGATGTGCCAATGTTCTATTTTCCTGTAATGCTGACACCTCAGGTAAGTGAGGTAAGTTCATCCAGACCCTCAACTATTCCAATCTCTTCTATTTCTTTGACTTCGGGCATAACTATGACAACCGTGACAATGACCAAACAGTTGCCTACCAAAGCTGCCAAAACAACTACAATTTCTAAATCCAAATCAAAGAAAACCCCCTCTGGTATCTCTCAAAAGGTACCAGTTCAAAAATCTACCAAAACCAAATAGGGGAGTGTGAAGGAGGGTAAGATAGGTGAGGGAAGGGGTGAACATCAAAGAAACGCCAAGGATAAGGTTGGAGAGTTGAGTGAATCCTAGCCTAGCCACACTGCAGTTTCCCAACAAACTGTAGTGCTTAAAAAGGACAAAAGCTCACTTCTAGCTGCATCCTCCCAAAAGGATGTGGCTATTGAACAAAGCTCTCATCCAAGAGCACAGGCCAAGAGGGTTAGGGACACAAGCTCACACCAAACTTACACTAGAAAAAAGAAATCCAAAACAACTGGGGATGCACAGGGCACACACTTAGTGCAAACTGGTGCTAAAGACACAGTCCCTGCACCTTCTCAAATTCAGATTGATGTGACTCCAATAAATGTGGAGTCACAGCCAAAATCTCTCATTATAGAAGCCACTGAAACACAATACTCACCAACTAACTCACTGGAAGTGGACATGATAAACACTTCAATTCCTGATTCCCCTTCTTTAACTCTGTTGGGGAAGCCAAAATCCAGTGCAAGTGAGCATCATCTTTTAGATGATTTGTTGGCTCACTTGCCAATTCTTTCTGATTCTATTGTGACATCTGTGCCTCAAATAACTTCAATCAACACAGAGTCAACAATAGTTTCTCTTCCCACCTCATTCATTTCCACTCACTCGATGGATATTGCTCATCCGTCGAGTAGTGATTGTATCCCGATGGATAAGCTTAACAGCAGTTATCCGTCGGATAGCTTTACCACTCACCCGACGGATATCACTTATCCGTCGAGTGTCTCTGCACAACTTCAAACTTCAATAATTTCAAGTGCAAAAGATTTGGTGGTAATACAATCACTCTTAGGACTGAGAGAGGAGAGTGCATTGAGTGAGAGACTGGGTTGCTCCCAGGCAAAAGGAGAGGAAAAGAGTGAATCTCAGCAATCCATTCATTCAGGATTGGCAAAAGTAAGTGAGAGAAGTCCCACCTTAGTAGGTGAAGGTGAGGGTGTGAGGGTGGGGAGCCAGGGTGAGACCCTGATGCAACAAAAGAGAGAATATGAGAGAAAGGCAGGTACTGGAGAAATAAGGATGGAACCAGCCATTGCTAGTGAGTCAATGATTGTGGATGATGCTGAAAAGGAAAGACAATTTCAGCAACATTATAAAGCTATAATTGATAACATTTCCTTGGATGCTGACACTTTTACTCACCCTGTTTCAGCCTATCAACTGTTGGCTGCTCAGGGCAATGTGGAGGCAGAGGAGACTTTGAATTTAGTGCACACCACAGAATCTCTTCAAAGAGATAAAGCTGCTGTGAACAGAATGCCTTCTCAAGCTGGAGAGCCATCTGAAGAATTTGGAGTAAATTCTGATGATGATGACTCTGGTTCTTTGGATGGAAGCATGAACGTAGGGGGAGCTGAAGACCCAAGTTCTGCTTTCAGTTTACCTAAATGGGCATGGGCAAAGGAATTTTCACCAGGGCAATTTGAGGTGTCTTTGGTAAAACAAGTAATAGCTATTCAGCAGGCCCTTCAGGAAGCTTTAGATGCTGGTACCAAGGCTCTTCTTCAAGCTCACCTAGACTCTTTGCACTTAATGAAGATCCAACACTCAAGACAGAATCTCAGTATGGATGAATTGAAAAAGGAGATAGCTGACTTAAAGACATATAACTCTGAGAAGCTGGATTCAATAATGCCATATGGTACCATGCATGATCTATTACTAAGGTTGAGAAGAGAATCAGATTCTGACAAGAAGATAGCCAAGCTGGAGAACAGAGTTCAAGTCATTGAGAATTCAGTGGCTCTACTTCTTCAAAATCAACAGACTCAGACAAATCTTCTTATGCAACTGGCTAAAGCACAAGGCCTAACTCCTCCACTTAATGATAACAAAAAGGGGGAGAGAGAATCAAGTAAGGGGGAGAAAGGACCAACTGAGGGGGAGAAACTTCAAGTTCAAATTAGCAAAGTAATTGTACCTTCAATTACTATCTCCAAGCCACCAGTTGCAGATGGTATAGATCTTATAAATGCAGCAGCAACAAATTTGAAAGATGCTGATAAAGAAGAGTTGACTCTGATCAACTGGAAAAAGATTGATGAGGAAATACAGAAAAAGTTTCAATTAGTCAAGGAACCAGATCAGTCAGCCATCCATCACTCTCATGTCAAGCCAATCAATGTGAATGAGATGAGCATGAACTATCTGGAGAAAGGACAATCTTCCTGCATCAAGACTACAAAGGCTGAGATAATTCTTAAACCAAGGGCAAACTATCCAAAGTTATCTTTGAAGAACCCTATGGATTCTGTGTATGAGACTCCCAAGCCTGATGTAAAGAAGCTTTTGTCAAGATCTATTCTCCTCTATAAAGATCCAGCTGATTCAGCCTCAAGAAAGAGAATTGCAAAGATATTCAGAAATGGGAAGGAAATTTGTGTGGTAGCTGGACATCCACAATTTGCTCATGCAAAGGAAGAAGAAAAAGCCAGATTGAAGCAGGAAAAGAGGCAAGCTGCTCTAGATACAAAGAAGTCTAAACAAAAGAAAGAACAGCTTGCTATCTTGGCCAAGCTACAGGCTGTGAATTCTTCTCAACAAATTCCCTCTCAACCATCTCAAGCTGCTGAATCAGAGAAGAAGATTGAAAAACAGAAGAAATCCCCAAGAAAGAAAGAACTGGCTAAAAGAACAAAAAGAAAGTTGGATGTTGTTGACAAGGAATTGGAAGATCAATTTCCAAAGGAATCCACTCAAGCTGAAACTCAAGCATCAAAGCCCTCTGTGGTGTTTGAAGACATAAGGGTGGTGGACCCCTACAGGAACATACATGGAGAGCCTATTGTGCCAAAGGATGAGCCAATAGAGTGGGATAAATTACCAATTCCTGACTTCAACTTCCCAATCTTACTAAGCCAAGAAGGACAAAATCAAGGGCAGTCAAGAAAGTGAAGCTGTCACCTCTAAAATCCAAGTCAGTAGTCAAAGCTCAACCCAAGGTCAACAGGGGAGACTACTTGTACTTGTATGACATCAAAGAATTCTCAGATCTAAACCTCTATCTGGAGGAGCTGGATGAGGTAAGGGCAATTGATGCATACAAAAACCTACCTGAAAGGTTGGTGTTCAAGTACAAAGGGGAAGGGAGATTCGGTGGCCTCTTCACAGGATACTTCAAGAAAGCCAAGCTGTGTTGATCAAAGTCTACTCATCCTTCAAGAAAAACTTTGGGTTCAATGTAACTGCAAGAAGACTAGTATTGAAGAAGATTGAAGAGCTAAGGAGTGTTAGAGCCAAAGATGCACTACCCAAAACTCTTATCATCCCATACACAGGGAGAAGAGTGCATCTAAGGCCCTACTGGCTGATGGAATTCATGGATGACAAGGGTGTGAGAGGATTCTTCAGATTAAAAGACCAATTGAGTATCTCTAGCAATGAGACTCTCTTGGAAATGCAAGAAATGTTAGATCTCTCAGAATCTGATGAATTAGAATTCCACAGACAGCTCCAGAATCAAATTGAAGAAAACAACAGAAAGCTTGGAAGAAGATCCAGACCTTCAAGAATCTAGAAAAATCTGCTCAGACTAGAGGAGCATCTTGAACTGATTGTGAGCCAAACCTTGTACATTTTTGTTTAAATTGAAGCACTTTCAGTTTTATCTACTTATCTTTAAAGGTATATGTTTAGGATGTTTTGTTATCATCAAGTATCTCTTAATTTATGGCTACAATTCCAGTAGACATAAATTGGGGGAGATTGTTGTGAATATGTTGTGTACTTGATGATTACCTAAACAAAACATCTAAGTAGATTTTACTTAGTGAAATAAAGTAGCACTCGACGGATAAGAATTATAGTCCCGACGGATAACTCATTATAGTCCCGACGGATGATTAACTTATTATCCATCGAGTGAGTAGCTTATGTAATAATAAGTTTGTAGCACAGTGTTGCATGCACCTTTGTATAGAATCTGAAGTAGCATATAAGTCATCTTGACTTTAACTAGATATGCAGAATAGGTTGATTAACTGTAGATAAGCAATGTCTTGTAATTCTGTATAAGTGAAATGAAGTCAAGTGCCAAAATAGCTACCAACGGATGATTAACAAAGCTTCGACGGATGATCAAATGACTATCAACGGATGTTTAACATAGCAGTCGACGAATGATCAATCAAGTCATCGACGGATGATCTGAAAGTCGACGGATGATCATATCAAGAATTCAAACATTAGTTGAACAGTGAAAGCTGACACACAGCCGTTGAGTTGGATACAAACACACCGTGGAAGCCCATTAACTGGGTAATAGAAGACGAAAAGCAGCAAAGATCAAGACTGTTAGATTTTATATTTGTTCAGTCTTTTTGACTTTGTAATCTTGGTAATATATAAACCAAGAGAGTAGCAAATAGAAAAACAACTGAGATAGCTAAGAAACAACAACAGAGAAATCTTTGTAAGCACTATCTTTAGCATTTCCTGTGTTCTTAGCAGTTCTATTTTATGTAAGCAGCTGTGAGCATTTCTGCACACAGAGTCCTCTCGATATATTAAAAATTATCTCTGGTGGAATTGTTTAAATCCACCAGAAAGTTTTTAAAGACTCTTGTTTTTAATTACTTATGTTTTGATTCATTCAAGTTTACATTCCGTATTGTGCTAATCAAAACAAATATATCCATAATCGAGTTGAACATTTTTATTTCAAGAAAAAGGTTCAAGAATTCCATTCAACCCCCCTTCTGTAATTCTTGCTATATTGTTAAGGGACTAACAATAGCCTACAGGAAATTCAGAAGGGGAAATAAGTTTTCCAGGAAAGGTAGAAGTTCTGATAAGAAGGGCTTCAGAAAATCTGAAAACAAAGGAGGAAAGTCTGACATAGGAGATTACTCAAATGTCAAATGCTACAACTGTGGTAAGAAAGTCCACATATCTCCTGACTGCAAGAAAAGAAAGAGTGACAAAGGCAAGGCTCTTGTCAGAAAGAAGAAAAGCTGGACATACACTTTAGATTCTGAAGATGAGGAGAACTATGCCTTGATGGCAAATGCTGATAGCAGTTCTGATGCTACTGAGTTAAAGGTACCTCAAACAACTTATGCCTTTCATACTGATGATATTACTGAGTTGAGATTATATCTTAAAACCATGTTTATTAGCTATAGAGATCAAACTTTAACATGTGAAAGATTAACTTCTAAAAATCTTACTTTTTAAAAGAGAAATGATTATTTAGAAAAAGAGTTAGTTATGTTCCATCAAACTCAGAAGGATAGATATGATGCTTTCTATGTTAGAGATGAAGTGCTAAAAATGAATACATCTCTAAAAACTGAGTTAGAAAAAGAAAAAGAGATTATCAGGACTTGGACTAACTCTGGCAGAATAACTCAGAATATACTAAGTAGTGGGAACTGGAAAGAGGGCGTATGTTATGTGTAACGACCGAGGAATTACGCTTGTATTATATTATAATAATAATAAATTATGTGTATTATTATGTGATTAACTGTGTGGAGGCATTAAACCCTAATTGTTATGTGCTACGTGTTGTCCGTTTTGATCTGAACATGTTTCGGATATTTATTGAGTGTTTTATCGCGAGTTATATATATTATATCAAAACCTGTACAGCTCAAAACTATGTTTTAAAAGCCCGTATTTCAAACAAAATCATTGGCTCTGTTTTATTAAAAATGCCCTATACCGTATCGCTATTCTGAACCCCTAGACGTTTTACAAACTGACCTTTTTCGCGAAAAACGATTTTTCCGGACCCCTTCGGGTACCAAAAACCCCACAAAAATCACATTTTTATTTTTATATGATCATGAAATTATCATATATCATTTTTCTTTGTATTTTTGTATTTTTCACAATTTTTGGGAATTTTTAGTATTTATTTTGTATTTATTGGATATTTAAAAATTCATTATTAATACCCAAAATTTATAAAAATTGGGGCCAAATATTTTTTATTAGGAGTGTAATTAGACCCTTAATTTTACTTAGGGGTATTATTTTCATAAATATAAATACCTGAATTATTATTAATTAAATCAGTTAATTACAATTAAAAATCAGAAAAAAAAAAAAAAAAAGAAAGGGAATTAGGGTTAGGGTTTGTGAAGAACAGAGCAGGAGGATCAAAGGCAATTTTGATCGTGATTCCGGTATCCAAATCGAACGTGTGAGTACTCGTTTTGAAGCTTGTGATCTGTACTTTCTGTTCATGTACTTATTTTCATTGATTATTAAGTTGGTTTTTGATTGGTATTTTCGGGTTTTAATTTTGAATTCGGGTTTGAATTTCTAGTTGTTGTTTGATGTTATGGTTGTTAGAGACGATTAGATCGTCGATTTTGGAGTCGAACGACACCGGTTTCGTCGATTTTGGTTGTGGTTTGCGAGCTCGCCGGATTTTGACGTCGCCGCCGTCGTTCTTAATCTCCGGCTGTGTTCGACGAGGAAGAA